>NC_034411.1:25641925-25646925 GCF_002078875.1 Numida meleagris
TGAATATAATTTATTTCCTTAACACAGTAGCTTGGGACCTCACTTTTTTTTTTTTTTTTAGTAAGTAATGTGCAGCTTTTTATTGCGTAAATTAGTTTGTCTACAAACTCTGACCAGTTCATGATAATATTTGACATATTCTTTCATACCTGTGATAGTATTTGGCTATAAGATTTCTTCGTGTGGTTATTAAATGTTTAATGCTTACTAATATCATTTGCAGTAAGGAATATAGTTGAGCAAGAACTGTTGTTGTTTTTTTTAATGTTTGCATATAGTTTGCTTACTTTTCCCATTTTTATTTGCAGTTGAAAAATGAAGAAAAAGATACATATGATGAAAACCTCCATTACCCTCTTCTTCTTGTTTTAACCAAACACGGATAGAAGATGACACTTTTTAGTTGTTATTTTAAGATGGACTGCTGAAAATTAACCCATGTATGTGGATAGTCAGGAAGTGGGAGGGTTCTGTTCCCCCTTTTATTCTTAAGTCATCATCAGAGAAATATTTTAATGTAAGTGCCAAGGAAGATATCTGGTTTGTTTCACGGTCTGTAAACATTCTGACTTTATTTTGGTATCATTTTAGAATGTATTTTTCCAATTATTTTCCAGCCTAAATGCCATCAGACTTCAAATCTGTACGTTAAGGAAGGTGTAAAAGCTGGCTTCCTTCTCTTTTGTGCCTTTAAACTTGTATGTACTTTGTTAACCTCTTTAAATGTTATTTTGGGGCCATATTTGCAAATACATGAATAATACACTGTGGTTTTACATAACTGCCTGTAAAGTGGTAAATGCATTCACCTTTAATTAGTACGGAAATGGTTGTCTTAAAATCTTTAAAAAGTGCACCTATTGCATCCTTAGATTTTTCTTCCCTTTTTTTTGAAATTCAACTGTTGATTTTTCAATTGATAATCGAAGTGTCCTCGTTTGCTTCAGTGATTAAGGCTTTTTTTAAATACATATAGGGGTATTTACATGGTTGTTTTTCCAGCAGGACTTTTCCTCTTCTAGATGTATAAGAAATTATGCGTCAGACAAAAGCCTCATAAACTGACCATTTGTCCTTTGGACACAATAGCCTGCCCAGCCCCTCTGCTCCTCCTCTCCAATTATGTGTGATTAGTCTCAGTGTGTTGTGTCAAGAAGGGGGAGTGTGCTGAGTGCTTATTATCTGTTTAGGTACAAGAAGAGCACATTTAGGTTCTGACTATGAATGGAAAGTGAGCCTTTATCAGGACTAAAATCTAAATGCTACCATTCTGAAAATCACTTTTAAAAATGCATCCTTTTTTTGACAGATTCTGAGAAAGACTCTTAACAACTCTTAACAACAAACTAAAGGAGTTTGTAACCTAATCAAACTGCCTCACTCAAATTAGTTTGCACTGTGATATATCATGGCCCAAGTGTTTGATAAACATTTAATATGACTTCTTGTACTGGGAAAGAAAAAATCCTGCTGAGAGATGGGAACTATTTCTTTTTCTCTTAACAGGTTAATAGTGCATTTTACCAACTTCTGACAAAAAAAAAAAAGCCCAAATCATTAAAGAATCCTGTACTCTCTCTTAAGCCAGAACAATTTTAAAGTGATGAAAAAGAGAGACAGCATAACTGAAAGAGGGAGGTACTATCTAGGAAGCAGAGAGGATGCAGAAATATATTAATTAAAGAATTGCAGTTTGATAATAAGCATTCTTTCATATTCAACAAATCAGGCAGCATGTAAACCACAAGCTCTTGAAGGTCCTTTTCTCTTCACACTTCTGCTCAAATTTCTTCACTACCGGTTTGCATGTCCTTGTATTCAATACTTTTTATGCTCCATTAGAGCACCTAGATGGATCTCAGAAGGCATAGGTCAAGTCGCAGTTAGATCATACATTTCTTTCTCACAAAAACTTGAATTGCAATGCCAAGTGATGGGCTAACATCACAATAACAGCAATTTATTCCTCTTTTGATAAAAAGCAGCCTATTCTCAGTGTTAGATAAAGACCAGGGGCAATGCAAACCAACCATTTATACTAGAACTGAGCTGTGTATCTCCCTTATAGCTGGTATGAGTTTCATATTCAAACTCTAGTTGGAAGATACCTGTATAGCAGGAAATGAAAAGTAATTGAGAGTTATTTAAAATTGCTGTAAAGGTGGCTTTAGTTTCATTTTTCTTTTGTTCTGTGTGTCCCACACAGCAAAGCCTTTGTTTTCTCTAAAAATACATACAAGGAAATCTTTCTAATCAACAAAGGGGTGTAAAAAATAGTGAAATATTACAATTTGTGGACCTTTTATTTGTGAGAGGGCTTGAATGTCTACTGTAACAATAATCTAATAAATATTAGCTGCCAGAAACAGAACCGGTGTCACTGAAAATCGTGTTTTTAGGTCTAAGAAGAAAATAGTTTTACTCAACGTAGTAGCTGGTGATTGCTTTCTTTTCCCTACTTTGAGCTGAAGGCTTTGCACAGGTGCTGCCATCCTTAAAGTGTGTAATTGATGGCTTGTTTACCAAAGATGCATTTAGGCTTCATCCTGCAAACTCACATAGGAGCTCCACAGGCAGTAAAGTTCCTCATCTACCTAAGTGTTTGCAGGTTTGGGCCGTGTAGATATTTTTAGAGGTATATAAGCCAGCTCTCTTCTTTTTTTTGTTGTTCTTTTTTCTTAAAGTAGGTATTGAAAAATCCAAACTGTAGGATTTATTGCTTGTGAGGCACTAACTGTGTTTTTTCTTTAAAGACATCTCTCAGAGTCCTTCATTTTAGTAGGGATTTGATAAATTGTTTCTGAGCTCTTTAATTTAAAATATATACTCAGTGTTTCTAAATGCATCAAATATCTTTGCTATGAAAAAGTTAGGCAGCTTATCAAATCATACTTGTAAAATGTGTCAGAGGCTTTCATGTGGTGTGCTTTAACTAGCATCTGATACTTGGCATATTTTTAATGATACGGTTTACTGTGTTCAGTAGCAGAATATTGAGCTTAATCGTTTTGTGCTTGCAAAGCACTTTGAAGATGAACAACGCAGACGAGCTATGCTGTCTTCACTGAGAGAGAACGGGAATGCAAAGCTGATGCAAGTCTGTCTTCAGAGATATTGGTAGTTTTTAGAGCAATATTGTCATCTTTCTCCTCTCTCGGAGGAGAAATGGCAGAGAAAGGATCTTCTTGTGGACGTGCCCCTGGGTGCAGCTCTATGCAGCTGGTGCCATTGGCAGTGCGCTGTGATCTTGAGAGTTGGAAAGACCAAGAAAAGCAAATTCCATTTCATAGTCTGACACGAGATGAGGGCTTTCTTAAAAATTACAAACTAGTTCTATCTGTTAGCATTCTGTAATAACAGAGCAAATCTTTCCATTCGGGAAATAAGTTTGATTCGAAATGAAAATGTCTTAGGAATGTGAGATGAAGCAGGAGAACTTGCTACCCCAGGTACCTGTCCAGCTGCGAAATTGTTATTAGACAAGTCATTCGCATTTTGCCTGTGGCTTAATGGCTATGTGTTTGCATGAGGAGGGAAGTGGGATTCAAATTGCTCTCCACACATAAAGCATCCTGGCTGTGTAGGCTTTACCAAGTGTTACATCGCCATTGCGAGCCTCCTCGGCTGCTCCCGAACAAAAGCGATGTGGCGGGTGGAGCTCCTGGTCCACCCCTTGTTGTGGCAGGTGGCACACGGCTGGGAGGGCAGCGGCACTCTGCAAGTCAAAGAGGGCCACGATTATTACCATCCTTCGCCTGCTCTTCCTGTGCATAAGGGGGAGCAGCCAGGTCCTTGTATTCTCACAAGGCAAATTACAAATGCATAGCTCAGCCTGGGTTTCCCTACGTGTGGTTTTCTTCTTGAAATCGGGGAATGAACGGTGATGTCAAACTGCGAATTCCTTTAACTCCTGTGAAATGTTTTGAGATGTTGGTGAAAGGTGCTAGGAGAGCGTGTGCTGGTGATTGTACTGGAAATGTTTTCTGTGCAGCACGGCTGTCCTGCGTTGTTCCCTCAGTAGACGAGGAGACAGTTTTTTCCCTTTCTAGCTTGTGATTCTCCTTTTAGATTCTCCTGACTCTGAGTAAGGTGATTTGTCAGCCCTTTGCTGTCACAAGTCAGTAGCATTCATTGTAAGCAGACCGGCGTGTTTTAAAAAATGGTTTTAAAAGCTGATTTTCCATATTACTCTCATCTGCACTGCAACAACACTTATTTAACCCAGCCAAAAGGAGGGCACCCTGATGCGAGACCCCATAAAGCTCAAAGAAAGCCAATACATGACTCAATGAATTTGAAGCTGAATGCATAAATAAAGGGTGCCCCCCTAATTCACGCCCATTCCCCACATGAGGGAGCAGACATATTACTGCCTCATTTACTTATAGACATTTCGAAAGCAGCGGATATGCTCTATAACTGATCCTGGGTTTTGTAAGACCGAGTGCTACGTCTCCTCTGTAAGATCAGCCTCCCTCCCTGACCTGTGGACTCTGTTCAAACAGAATGAACAGCTGAATGTAACAAACCTAACTTTTCTTTTCCATTTTTAAAGGATTTTTTGCCTGTTAAGGCTCCTTGCTTAGTCAGCAGCCGGCTTGCTGCCAAAAGGCCCAGCATATTGTTGTGGCTGGGTACAAGCTGGATATTTTCTATCTCTGCCCAGCAGCGACATTGGATCTGCATTGTCTTCCTGTGTGTAAAGTGCAGGGAGAGTAGAGGGAAGATGCACGGAGCAGTCATCCAGATGGCATTCCACAGCCTGAGAAGAAACATCTTGACCCTCGAATCTGGGTTAAACTCAACAGATGCCAAGCCCCCAAAAATAAAGAGCTGTCGTGGCTGATGAGAGAGCAGGAGCAGTAGAACTTCGGTAGCAAAAAGTATCTTCATTTTGGATGTATTTCCCTGCAGGAAACCAGGCTAGTGTTGTTTGTAGAAGACCCCTGCTTGAAAAAAAAAAAAAATAGAAAAAGTGCTCTCTCCATTAGGCATGTTCT
>NC_034411.1:25649425-25764421 GCF_002078875.1 Numida meleagris
TTAATTTCTATAAATCTTACAGCGACTAAGAATTAAGTCATATTAGTGTGAATAATAAATGTTTAGGGATCACTCATCTAAGAACATGTAGTATTTAATTTACAAGGACTATACATTTTTCAAACCTCTTAACAAGGAACTTAAAGTGCTCCTTGAGGTTCAAAAAAAAAGGATCTTGAAAGCAAAAATGCTCTATTTTTTTTTTTCCCAGGATCCTGAATGAGTGACTCGGGAGGTACTGAAATTGCAAAAGCCTTCTGTGTAAGAATCTGGCTAATACTCTTATTAGCATCTTTTTAAATCCAGGTAACATAGTAGTAGAAGTCTCAGATGAATGTCTCAGAGGTGGACCATTAAAAATAAATTGTGAAACCTCTGAGAGATTAGCATTTGAATCCAGCCAGCAGCTCCTTGAGGTGCTTGGCTGTGGATCAGGGTTCCTGAAGTTTAAGATGCTATCACCAACCACATCAGCCCCCAAGTTATCCTGAGTGGGAGGACAGTGCCACAGGTTTAGCCCCAGCCCAAGGCTTGTTTCCTCTGGAAAGCAGATGTACAAAAGGAAATTTTTTATTATTTTCTGAAATACTTCTGTTTCTAAAGAAATTTGAAAGACGACTAGTACATGAAGTGCCTCCAAACAATATTTTCAGAATATTTACATTTTAATGATAATTAGCCCTTAAGCAGCACAGTACTTTGTGTGTTCAAAATGGTTTTTGTCAGGCAATAAAGAGCACCATGATCTGGTGCATTAGGAAATGGTTTCCCTGCTCCTGCATAAGGAAACTGAGGCAGAGAAGTGAAGTAACATACCCACAAAGACTCCACAGGAGACTGTATCAAATTGCCTTTATAATGCAAGTCTCAGTAACAGTTCTTCTTAAACAACAGACCTTCATCCATCCATCAGACTTTACCTCTATGCAAGATATTAGTACACCCTGGGAACTGCAATTTTTACGTCATTGGATATTGTCTGAAATTCCTTGATCTGGTTGCTGCTTTTTCTGACATGCTGTCGGTACTGGTGTTTTCAGCAGAAGCGCTGAAATACAGACAGACACCTACAACGCAGCAGAAGAATTTTAATTAATTGTCTCCCGTCCTCTAAAGCATTTCAGCAGCAAGCTGATGATTTTCAAGGGTTAGGAAAGAGCACTGAAGAAAACACACAGAATTTTGTCATATTCCTTCAGAAGAAAAAGGCTGATTGTTTGGAGGGTACATTGATGGTCGCTCCTTCAACTTCGTGCTGTTTTTAGTGCTATGCTGCTTTTTGGGAAGGGGAGGATATGACATGGGTCTAGGCGAACTCTTTGCTATCTCATTAGAAAACCTACAGAGATGTTTTGGGCCATTTTTTTGGTGACAGAAGTCTGCAAGCAGTTGCTTTTCCACTAGAAGCTTTAGGGATGGGGACCACCCTTAAAGCACTTTGTCTGTACATCATAGCAAAGGCTTTACCATTGTGGAAATGGATTCAATAACCAACACCAACAGTTAGAATGATGACACAACAGGAAGCAAAGTGGCGATTTAACCTCCCACTCCCAGCACTGAGCAGCCCAGCAGCTCCAGAGATTGCTCTGGAATGGGCTGGGCCTTTTGTCCCCGCTGGGAATGAATCAGTGTGTCAGGTGTGCCTGTGCTGTCAGGTGCCCACCCTGCAGCAACGTGCTGCCACATATCATGGGCAGCAAAAAGGAGTTGTGTCACTGGCACCAGCACACTGGACATCCACCAGTGAGGCAGAAATATAAGCAAACACATGGGAAAAGAGACCATTATGGAAATAAAGGTCATGAGAGAGCACAGAAATAAGGAGCCATGTTTTATAGTGGTTTGCACGCTGCAGAGAGCAGAACCAAAAAGGGAGAGCCTGAATGAATGCTCCTCATCCAAGGAGGAAATGCTCGCCATGACAAAAATAATTTGGAAAGGTGTTCAGCTCAGTGAAAAGGCAGCCCTTTTGAAGCACTTTCAGAGTTATTTTCAGCTACGAGCAAAGCAGAGGAATATTGCCACTGGGTAGAAATTGCTGCCAAACGACAGGTGAAAAGGATGCCTACTGCTGAACCCCAGTCCATTTCAGATCACTTTTGGCCTGCTCTTTTCTTCATTGTAAAGACCCATCACTGTAATAAGGGCTATAACGCATGGGCAGCATCCCATCCTCATCCTCCATTCCAGGGCAGCAAGGGTGAGAGGTTTGCTTCTGAGGCCTAAGGGCTGAGTACAGGGAAGAACACCTCCTGTCTTGGGGCATGGCGTTCAGAATTCCCAGTTTGTGCCCTGAAATGATGAGTGAGAGCTAAGCAGTTCCATTTGGGTTCATTATAGAGGACAGACTGTGAAAGCTTCCAGCAGGCATGATGATGGTTGAGTGAGCTCTCCTGCAGCTGGGCAGAAGGTCGGCTTTGCAGCGGAGCAAGACCAGCATAGCAAGGAGCACAGGTGAGACTGCTTAAAAACTTTTCCAGAATTAGCACAATGTCTACAATGTTGAAACCATCCTGTGCCTAATAATAACAAACGCAGCAGAACAGCAGCAGCTGGGAAGCCCCTACGTGTGCTGCAGCGCATCCGTGAGTGCAAGCTGTGTGCACTCACCAGGAAAGGTGAAAACGGAAGGAGCAGCAGGGGAAGGGCACGCTGCGTGCTGGGGACTTGGCCCTCCAGCACATCTGCTTGCCTGGGCTCCAGAGCCCAGCATTAAGGAAGGGTATGACTGTAAAGCAACTTATGGCTTTGCTTGCAATCTACCCCATGCTAATGAGGTGATTTGGAGAGCGTTTTTCCCTAGGTAACCGCCAGCAGGCAGGGGGCATGTTGTGGCCATGTGGCCAAGCTCTTACTGCTGCTGGATAGGATTCTCCTCTCCCAGGACCACCCTCCATTTTACCTGGTACTCCGACACACAGCACATCCAGCCTGCCCAAATTAACACCTGCATGAGCAGTTCAGATCATCACACAGAGATCTGAGCTGCAGAAGCACTGCACATTTTCCTAGTGCTGTTTTGAGGCTAATGTGTATATAACAAGAATTTGTTTATTTATCCATTCCAGTGACTTTCTTCTTTCTGACTTCCATCTAAAAGGTGTCATAATGCACCTTTCAAGAGCTATTGGACAGTTATGGCTTAAAATTCATCTGTATGGTATTAAAACTGGGGGGGGAATGATTTTTTAAAAACCCCGCATTCATAAGAACTGCACACCTAAGTCATTATTATTCCCCTTTGCTGATTTCTTACCTTTTTGTAGCACAAAAAAAAAAGAATAAATTTAACACTTACTGGTGGATCTGAGCACATTTTCAGCGTAGAGCACATGCAGGGAAATCACAATGTTCAGACATCTATGAGCAGGAGGACAGCTTTCCCCCAAAGTGCTGAAAAATGCTCTTTCAAGTGAGGAAAGAAACCTCACATTAAACTTTTTAAAAATATTGACGTAGCAATGTGGTTCTTGGCAATGAATCTTATATGCATGAAGCAGTGTCACTGGTGTATTCCCAGATTTCTTTTAAAAGTAGGCTTCCAAGGGCAGATAGTCCTGCAGTAATAGCTCAAAACTCTTTGCTTCTGTGAGGGATATCTATAGGTACATTTGCTGCCAGCCAGCTGGGAGCTCACCTGCAGTGGGGCTGTACCTCTGTTGACCTCAGCGTGCTATGGCAAGGAACACACTCAGGCTCCTTTTTTTTGCCTCCTGCCCTGGCTCTGGACATCCATATTATGACCAGTGAGAGCCCTGTGGTTTGACTGAAAATGTTCATTCTTGGCCTACGTGAGATTTTCTGGTTTTTGCAGAGAGGAAGAGCCTAAGGCCGGGCTGCTTATAAATCCCAGCCTTTCCATGGGAGCTTCAGGGTCTGTTGAGTCGGTTGTATTGCTGCATGATCAGAGGGACACGTGGAAGGTGATGAGCTGGCTTTCCCATGCCACAAACCTGTGCTAAGCAGTAGCATCAGACTGAACCTTCTCTTAGCAAAAAGATTGCTCCTAGCCTGTGTTTGAACATACATCCTCATAGGGTGGGCTTAAGGACGTGATATTTTGTGTCCAAAACCATAACCAGTCACCTGTGGATTCTTCTGTGCTGGACTGCCATTTTTCTCTGCCAGTTTAGGTGGGAGGTAACTCAGAAACTTCTGCCCTGTATTGGTGCAGTGAAAGGTAATTACCCTTCCTAAAGGAAAACACAACTGCAAAACCTCCATTTAGCTCTTAAAAGCTTGCTCTGATAATTGTCGTAAAACCAATCTGAAAATGTGAACCATTAAAAAGCATTACACCAGAGCCCATTCATACTGCTTATGTAGTAAAAGTTTATTTGTAGAAGCAATTGCAGTGTCTATCTCATTTAGACCCCATAGGACCTTCCTATACGGCCCTCTGACTCCATGAGAATAGAGGCAATTCTCTCTGGGCAGCTATGTATTACAAAGGAAGCCACCACCACTATGAGTAGTATTATCTTAGCAAAAATATCCCTGTTGTTGCCCAAACCTTGACCTACTGTGTAGTTCTTTTGCTGTTAACATAACTCACTTGACATCTTTACCTTTGTATACCACTTTGCTGTGGTTCCCTATGACCCTTTTAAAGAACTACAGTGGTGGTGAAGCTTCATTGCAAAGATGAACTGCAAAGCATAGCCAAATTTGGAGGGTCTGAAGGGAAGGACAAAGGGCTGCTTGTTACTAATTCATATGGAGCCCGCCCCAAAGAATAACAATGAAAGATGCATGACAGTGAGGACAGTGTATACTCTCTGTCCTCTGCAGGATAATCAAAGTGGGGTGCTCAGGGAAAGTAGAACGGCAGCACAGAAATTATGATGTTTGATGTTTCTATCCTCCTAATATTAAAAAACACCTGCTTGCCTTTCTTTATCTTTTTTCTTTTATTTTTCTTTTGTGAAAGGTTTGGGAAGGTCTGCAATTCCAAAGTCCAGCCCGTGGTCTGACATGAGTAATACTGCAATTCAGATTTGTAGAGTCTTGTCAGGCACCTTCCACTAAAGAATGACCAGAACAGAGAAGCACCAGGTGCTATCTTTCCCCTCCTTTCTCTTCTTGGCTAAAGTTATGCTAGTTGGATTTTCGGATGGCCTGATCCACCTCTGTTTCCTAGCCCCATGCATTCCACATGGATTACATGCTATTATGCCCGGCATCAACAGGAGGAGACAAAAGAGTTTTTAGAGATGCAGGAAACTGGGGATGGTGGACAGACAAGCAAATGACCTATTTACACAATGTTGTGCTATACCTATAAGTCAAAGGATGAGACATGGATTTTTCTTTTTCTGAAATATAATCGGCAACATAAAGCAATTCTCAGAGGTTCCCACTCTTCAGTCAATGTTTGTACTTCTCAAAGGTAGTAAGGAAAGTTGCATCCTCTCCTTCCCTTTTCACAGTTAACCAGCAAGCTTTATGGCACCAGATAAAACTTTATCCTTCTGCTGTTCATTGGTACTTATGTAGCTGAGTAACATGATGTCTCTGGAGCACAACAGTTGTGATGCTGCTGGTGAGTATTGAAAACCTGCTTGTGCATAGTATCATAGAATCACAGAGTGGTTTGGGCTGGAAGGGATATTAAAGACCGTTGAGTTCCAACTCCCTGCTGTGGGCAGGGAAACCATCCACCAGTTGAGGCTGCCCATCCAGCCTCGCCTTGAATGCCTCCAGGGATGGGGCATCCACAGCCTCTCTTGGCAACCTGTTGCAGAGCTTCCCCATCCTCATGGTAAAGAATTTCCTCTTAATGTCTAATCTAAATCTACCCTCTTTCATCTTAAAACCATTACCTCTTGTCCTGTCAATACACATCCTGGTAAAGAGTCCCTCCCCAGCTTTCCTGCAGGGCCCTTTAGGTACTGGAAGGCTGCTATGAGGTCTACCTGGAGCCTTCGCTTCACCAGGCTGAACACTAACTCTCTCAGCCTCTCTTCATATCAGAGGTGCTCCAGCCCTCTGATCGTCCTCGAGGCCCCCAGAGGGCCCACTCAAGCAGATTTGGGTCTTTCCTTTGCTGGGCATCCTGGAGCTGATCACATGCTGTGGTTTTGTTTCCCAAATTTATCAGACCCCTCATATGAAAGATCTGGAGTAACAAGGTGTTTGCTGTCACCAGCTACTTCATTTGTTCCTTTACAGTAACTCCTGTACAGTACTGAGACAGTCTTCTCAGGACCTGCCCTACCACTAGGATTCTCCATGACTGTTATCTACCCTACTGAAAATACAGGCTCAGCCTGAAAAAAGTCTGCAGCACTGACATAGCTTCAGGTTCATTACAATACCAAATGCTAGCAGCAGAATCCTCCTCTGGAAAGTACTGGCTCAACAGTAACTGGCTGGTTCTCAAAGGACCTCCTGAGTTACACGAGTAACTGTATTCATTTGACAGGAAGAAATCTCTTACGTAATTCACCCCATGTTGCAGAGTCAGTGAGAAGAACGAAGGAGTTTCTGGCCCCAGGCTCGGCACCTGATCCGTCACTGACCAATTGATCGGTGCAGGTAAGGGAGACGGATAGCACTTGCTGAGCTGTGTTTGATGAAGGCAGAGTGGTGCTCACACACACCAGTCTCAGCCCTGCACAAAGACAGAGCTGGAAGGAACTCTTGGCCAAGCAGGTTTCTGTGTGCTGCTTCTTCTCAGACTCCGTACAGTTGCATGTGCAACAGTGCAGCTGGGAAACTGCCTGCAGGTGGGCCTGGTGGGATCCAACCAGACACAGCACTCCAGGTGCAGCCTCACCAGCACTGACTGCAAACTCAGAGCATCCATGAAGGTTGGGGCTTTGGGTACAGGGATTCTTCTATGGATCTTTATGGGACTGCATCAGCAGGTGAGTGTATCATGTATATTTTCTGAAGTTCTGTTTATCTGGTCTTTGAACTTTCCTGAGAATCATAGGGATGCAACACTTTCCCTTCTTACTCCAGGTCAGAGTCTCCCTAACTGCAACCCATGAAAAAGCTTTCCTCATGCTGAGAAACCCATGGCACAACCTAGTGCCATGCTGTGCTGAGCGCTGAATGTCAGGATGAGTGGTCAGCCCTCCTGCAGGCAACACTGTCCCCACCCCATCCATCCCCAGGGCAGGCCTTTGTTTGTACCCCATGGGAGGAAAATAATCCCTTTGCCTCTGACCACACCTGGATTCAGCCTCCAATTTGACACCTTGAAAAGTGGGCCAATTCTCTGACACTTTTTCAAGGGTGAATACAGCTAATTCTCACCGCTCTAATTAGGTGGCCAGTTAGCAAGAGAGCTCACCTGTTAGAAAAATAAGAAAATAAGAGAAAAATAGAGAGAAAAAGAAAGGAAGAAGGCAGGCAGAGGGAAAGAAAGAGAAAAAGGGAGAAAGAGAAAGGAAGAAATCAATGGTTCTGAAAAATAATGAAAAGAAGAAAACACCAAAGGCTCAGGAACTGAGCCCAGGAGGAAGGCTGGGAGCAACCCCTTCCCTGGCAGGAGCAAGATGGAAGGTGCCTCACGTAGGTGTGAGGTCTTGAGTGCTGGAGGGGCACTGGGGCCAGGAGGGCAGCCCCAGAGCAAATGCCTGCCTGCATTTTCTGGCTTGCCTGGGCTGTGGGCCCTGGGGAACTCTACCCAGCAAATCAGACAAAGGCGTTCCTGTTGTTACTCGTGGGAATTCACAGGTTCAGAGAAATGCCCTGAAAATATGCCGAAACCCAGTTATATCGTCTCGGAAAAACAAAAATGTCTCCTCTAGTGCTTCGCCAGCCCTAGCCAAAAATCAGTGTTTTCCTCAGTGCATTTAGCGATCAGGTGCCTTCTCCCCACCCCCCCCCACCAAAGAAAAAGAAAAAACATCTGCTCTAGATTACTTGAAATAAAGGGGACACAAACCTGTAAGTATGGTTTTCTGAGCTTCTCCTACACAGAGAGCCAGGGCCATGGAAACACCAGACTAAGAGGCTTAGAGTAAATCCTGGCAGTCTCAGTGCTAGGAACTCTCCCACTGATAAACAAAGCCCAATAAATAAGTTTGAGAGAAAAACTGAATGAGACTCTGACATTGTTGAGCAGTTAATTAGGATCCCTCTAAGCATTCGTGCAGCAAAGAACAAGAAAATTAAAGAACTTAAAATGTGTGTTGGCAGGAGTGCAAATGTCCTAAAAGTAAGCACTGCTGTTATTATTAGTAGTAAAAATAATATTAATTAGTTGCATTACAGTAGCACCTAGTGGTGCTACTGGATCTCATCCCCAGGCGAGTTCAAGGTCCCCAAAACACAAAGGTCTTAAATAGAAGTTGTGTATATTTCTATCTGCGGGCATACGTATGTCACATGAATGCATAACACAGAGATAGACACATGATTCAAATGATGAAGGAACCCCAGTACTTGGAGATCAGGATAGAGAATATTTTCTAACTTGACTTTTCTTGTTCCTATTTTTTGCGTTACTGGGTGCAGCTGTTTGCAATTGTTTCTGGTGATGTACAGACTATGGGACTAAAGTAGGAGTGCAGGAGTCAAAGAATATACATATATATACACATATACATGTGTGTATTCATATATACATAGATATATTTAAACATTATGCATATATATATATGTTTCCATTCATACACACACTCACATACAGATGAAGGTATTTTCTCCTAGCTTGGATAAGGATAACGCAGAAAGCTTTGCTGAAACAAGAACATGCCCTACCCAACAGCTCCACTTCCTCACCACAAGCCAAACTACTGTTGTCCTTTCTGCGCGTGCATGGACAGCATGCACATGTAGGAGCAGGGAGCATCTCCCAACTTTGTTTTATGGAATCCTCCCTTAGGAAAGTTACAGTTACACACAGCCCTCAGCTTAGCCAGCACCGTGTTACCTCAGAGGTATAGAACTGCATGTTTCGATTTCTGTGGCTGCTACTGACTTCTGTAAAACCAATCCAAACAAAGAAAGCATCTTTCCTTTTATTTTCCAACGTTAATTTGCATGCTCTAAATGGGAGAGAGCGTAAGGACCCCAGTGACACACAGCTAAGCATAACTCTGGATTCATTAGCACATGGGAACTAATTTGTTAATGTGTTGGTGCCTGGATTTCCTAAGAAAATGAGCCCCTGCAGGTTATCTGGGCTCCTATTTCAAACAGAACGCTGCTGAGATTTGGAGAAAAAAAGCCCAACCCTAGCTTTACCTTAAAATAGCAGCAGCAGGAGCATTGCAGTCCTGAGATTTTCAGTGCTGACATTGCACGGCAGGTCGGGGCGTCAATTTAACATCCAGAGTCCTGCTTCGTTTGAATGATAATTTCATTAGATTAGTTTGTAAACTTTTAATGCAGGTCGTATTATATGTCTAGAAGAAACAATTTGTGTGACAGACTATCCTTCATAATCCCCCTCTTCAGACCCCTGGTAACAAAAGGCCTTTAATGCTGAAGATGTTTTGTGGGAGGAGAAACATTTTCCAAACAAGCAGTTTCTCCCTTCCAGCCCAGGTAACAAAGAGGCCTTAGGAATTCCTGTGGCCTTGTCAGAGCGGGCCCATTGCTCTTAGAGCCACCTGCTGCTTAAGCCATTGGTCAATAGATTAACTGCTGCTATTACTAAGTGTTTAGAAAAGTAAGTTATGCGGCAGAACAAACAAAATCAACCGCCTTCACACATGTTAATTCAAAATTTAATAAATGTGTGCTGAGAAAAGTGAGGCAATCGAGGGAGTGCAGCGGGCTCTTAGTATGCACTGGTCCTCCAAGCAAAGTATCAGGATCAGCTGAGAAGTCTTCGTGGCATCTCACACAAAAGGATAATGCTCTATTTGCTTTGCAAAACTCCCCCGATGCTTCCCTCCACCCCTCTGCCTTCCTCCTTTTCTTCCAGTTTGCTGATGCTGCTCTGTGCTGTACGTTTTTGGGCAATTTCCAAACCTCAGTCACATCAGATAAGTTCACAATAAGCAGTAATAGTGGAGTTACTTCCCAGTGGAAAGGCTGGAAGCATTCAGATCCCGGCAGAAGCTGCCATACTCCACATCGCTGCCTGTCGTTCTCATTCTCAGTGAAACCAACGTTTTAACAAAGAGCATTCCCCCAAAAGAGAAAACTTTGTGCGTAATTTAACACACAGCTGAGGGTTTCACAGCCCAGTGGTTGGCCTGGAGGATTTTGGCAGGGGAGCAGTGGAGTTTTGGGAGGCCAATGCAGATCTTCATTCCCACGGGGATGGCCTGAGGCAGGGCTGGAAAGGTGCTACCTATTTGTCTGTAGTATAGTAAGCACTATAAACCTCTTTCACATACTGCCTTGGGCTATTTCATGGCAAAAAAGAAAAAAAGAAAAAAAGGAAGAAAAGAAGGAAGGAGGAATAGGGGTAGAACAGAAAAATATGGGAGAAAAAAAAACTGTATGACAGAAGAGGGTAGAGAGATCCTACGATCCCCAGCTTGGGTTAGAAGTTCTTTCTCCTTTTCTGTCATAAGCTTCAAGCACTTACTATTTCCCATCTGCAAATTTAAGTTACTGGTAAAATGCAGTTGTCATTCTCATTTTGGAAAGATCCATGGAAGTTGTTAGAATAAATTTACATTTCTACTGTTTCTTAACACAGGTTCCTTTACAATCCTTCGTTAGTAAGTAATTTGTTTCAAGTATATGTCAGCTGTGGCTTAAAGCTGAACACCAGAATTGTGGTTGCCCTTGTTTAGTTTATCATCATGGAATGGATGGTCTCACTGAGTCTATGTCTTCCCAAAGGATGCTCAGGAGAAAAAAAAAAAGGTCCTAAACACCAGCAGTTCATGGACAAGTTTGTTCATGTTTTCCCATTGGGCATCCACAGAGGAGGCAGGAGTGGAGAAATGCGCTATAACATCTCCCTCCTCCATCACACTTCGACAAAGGCTGCGGTATTGCAGCTGGCACTGGTCTTTTCATCATAAATATAGACTGAGTTTTGAGGGTTGCATTTGTGTTGTGGTTTTTTTTTGTTTGTTTGTTTGTTTTTTTTTTGTGGGGGTTGATAGTGTAAGTTGTTGTTGTGTGAGGATTTTGTTTTTTCTGTTTGACTCCTGACAGCATCATTAATTTGCTGGGTCCCATTCAAATGATTAAGGAGACCCAGGGAAAAGGCAGAAAGGACAGATAACACAGCCAAAATGTTTACTTGTCCAGAAATTAGAGCTGACTTCAGCACCCTGCAAACAGAGGAGCTGCTGGAAGCAGCAGGCTGTGGGTGGGTGAAGGAGCGGGGGCTGCTGCATTAGGCCACACAGCAGTGGTAAGGCAGGTAGGACAAGTCTAAAACCAGTTTTGCCAAGTGCATCAAGAATGCCCAGGCTGACAGGAAGGGGCAGCACCTCCATTGGGAAAGCAAGGTTCCTCCCTGGAAAGTTTTCCGTATGGCTTCCCCAGGTTCCATTTGCTGGGTTGTGGTTTCTCTGTAGAGGTTTAGGTCTGGGTTTGGCCAAGCCTTCTTTAGGCAGGCATGAGAATAAATGCTGCTGTGAGCCTCCGTGTTGTTTGCAGGTCTGCAGGCTCCCCCTGCACATGGCTGCAAATCTCCTGAGAAGAGAATGCAGCAGTAACTCCAACATGTTTTCATTGCGGACCTTGTCAAGCTGTTTTTCCCCTGGTAGGGGAGCATTTAGCCCTCTATGAACATGATAAGATAAATGATTTATTGTGACATGGTAGGTATTGCAAGGCTATCAGCTGACATCATGGAGCCCGAGCTGATGGTTGTAGTGAGATATTTGGGGCTATCTGTAGAAAGGACATTTATCTCAGATTTCTTGAATAGATGAAAGCCCCTTGCATTGCCGCTAACGTGTGGAAGTGAGTAAAATGCTGAGAACATTTCAGCTGGACTTCTTCCTTCCCTCCCCATGTCTTATCATCTCCCTTCTGACAGCCTGGTAAAATTGTGGTTGGAAAGATAAAAGCAGAAACCCCTGCATAATAAAGGATTGCCTGTGATCCAAGCAGCATTAGGAATCTCTCTGGGTCCGAAACCTATCCTTCTGGCACGACACAGTGTAAAGAAATCCTGACCCAGCACCATACTTCCACCCTGCAAGGAACACATGCAAGGCTCTCATTCACAGTATCTCTTTCCAAGATGGTGGGTGAGCATCTGTCTTCACAGCTGACACCAAGGGTGGTTTGCAGCCTGGCTGCTAGCACAAGATGCAAGTGAGCAGAGTCTCATTTGACAGCCATAAATTTGAGTTAGTCTACTGTAACGCAGTTAAAATCAAAGCATTTTCCTGCTTTCCTTTGTGACATCTCTGCTTTCTTCTGCCTGGCAAGGTCAGCTGAATAATATTGTAATTGAGTGCTCTCTGATTCCTTTTCACTTATCTTTAATGTGACATTGCTTTCTGTACACATATTAATTACATAAGCCAAGACAAATTGTGGAGTAAATAAATACATTTTTAGATGTTACTTTATTTGGAAAGTAGGAGACACAGTCTCTTGTGACTCAGTACTCATGAGACAAATGTTCTCTTACTGCTGTGCTACACTTAAATCACGTAACTTGCTTGTTCCTTCATAATGAGGAACCTCAACCAGTGTTCCCCTTTGAGGCTAAGAATTTGGGCTGTGTTTGAGAAAAGCTTTATTTTGGATCACTTTCTGTTCTGATTGTGCTAGGTGTTACATGGGATGCAAAGGCAATACACGTTGTAACATGGCACTTAAGCTGTTATTATGCTTTTATTGCATTTAGAAAAAAAAAAAATCTCCAATCATCCATAGTTAACCTAGGAGAGTATGTTTCCCAATATGACACTTACATGTTTTAAAAATAATGGGATCTTTTGTTTCTTTCACCTTGAATACAAGGCAGTGAGGTTAGAAGGAGAAGCTCAGGGGACACAGAAAGTGGCTTATATTGTTAAGGTCTCCTTATCCGCTAAGCAGCAGGGAAAGAATCAGAATGATTTCTTAGGTGAAAACAGAGTGAGATTCTCCACTGATGACTGTCCTTCTAAACCTCTCCTATTGCAGGCTAGCAGTTAAAATAATACTCACCTACTGGGCGTCCAGCAGAGTTGATCTACCTTTTCTGCTAGGATGTTCACGTCCAGTCAAGCCTGATTAATCTGTTGCAAGTCCTGAATGATCCCAAATATAACGCAGAACAGCTACACCTGTTTATCAAGTCAGTTCATTTCCCCTCCCCTATTCCACACTGAAAAGGAGCATTAATTAAAACAGTAAACAAACGAGCGCCTATTCTAAATCAGAGCTGCAGGCAAAGAAGAGATAACTTAGGCTCTTGAGAAGGGGGATTTTCAGTTAATTTATGGAATCTACTGTCACTCTCAGGGCAAGGGAGCTTACTTAGCAGGGAAATTGAAGCAGGCTTTGTCTAAACACTTCTTTTTTGACAGAATATATTTTTTTTATTTTCATTATTAATCAAGCCATTTGGGGGGGGGGGGGAGGAGAAATTACTGGATTTTTCCAGTGTTCTGGTGGCTCCTTCAGCTTTTCTTTCCCTGCAAGATGCCAGAAAGGTAGAGGAGTGAAGGGAAGAGGCAGGGAGCTTAAAAAAAAACAGCATGAGGAGATGAAACAGTCTGTTAGAAAATTGTTCCCCAGAAACTAATTGCTGTGTTCCCATCCACTTTGATTATTCATTATTTTGCCAGAATTTTCATCTCAGGTCTGTACCTGATCCTGGACTGGCACTGGCAGGAGTGTAAGCTTTTATCCATTCAGATCTGGTGACTGCAGGTAGCTTGCTGAACAGCCCCATTTTGATTGCCATTCTGAGGAACCTGCAGTCTGTAGCCCACCTATAAGAGCCGGTTGCTCTGTGCAGTATGGATGTGAGCATATGGATAAGCTTACAGGACTGTGACACAGAATCCTGTCTGCAAAAATACCCAGAGACTGCAAGGAGAGCACAGGGGGAATAGGGCAGGTAAAGCCCAGCCCAGCTGCTGGTGGTGCTCGAGGATGCTGTCTGCATCCGAACCAGCACCAGGGTGGGCTGTGGTGTTGAGACCCCACTCTGCATGAGAAGTTGCATGAGGAAATCACTCGGTGTGGATGCCACAAGGTCAGGGCCTCTACTTTCATGTGTTGATATATATATTTTTTAAGGGAAGCATTTGTATTCATTTTTTTAATATTGGGGAAGAACCAGAAAATAAGTGAGGACTGCCCCACCACTGCAGGAGACATGGGGTACAGCTTCCCCTGAAAATGGAGGGGTGCTGTGCTCTAAATTCCCCATCCCTGCAACGTTGCGGAGCTAATTGATCCTGGCTCTTCCACAGCCCCGGAGAGTGCACTGACCTCCTACCTCTAGCAGCCAGGAGGGCCGGGAGGCAGAGCAGCCCCTCTCCCTCTTCATTACTTAATCATAAATCCTACCCCGATAAACCTTCCCTGCTGTAGCTCCTGCTGTCCTCTCCCAGGACAAGTTTCAGTTTCAACAAATCACCATTTTCTGTCAAAAAATTCACAACTCGCTCTTGTTATGAGCTGCTTTTTCGTTCCAGTATGTAGCTAAAAAGATTGCTGCTCTGCCCAAAATAAAATCATATTGGCAAGGAGACAATTTAAACTCCCATCAGCCAGTATTTGTCACAATGAAGGCTGTGTTTCTCAGGAATCATACTATCACTTTGCTTCTTACAATACTGTTGGGACTCTCTCCCTGGGCTAATTAATATATTAGATGTTTTATTTTATTTCAGGCTGAGATTTAGAGTAATTCAGTTTGTAAAATTACATCAAAATTGTAGTTTTCATAGAATTGCAGACAGACCAAAAAAAGTTCTGTAAATCTTTGTCATTTCAGATGTAAACCTCCTTTAAAGATACGGGAATGCCTTGTACATATTTCAAGTCATCCAGCTTCTCCTCCTGGCACATCCAGTAATCATGTTGACAAATTAATGGTAGAGAATTAGTTGTACATTAAAGATTTAAATTATATTATGCAGCACATTGTCATAAAATGATATAAAACAATAGGAAAATAAATGTAAATTAATTCAAGTTACTGACATGTAAAACATAGAGTGACATCTGTACACTTAGCAACTTGCGCAGCTGCCATACTTTCCAACGTACGGTATGTGTTAGGTGCAGGGAGTGGGGGAGCAGGGATGGATGGAGGGATGAGGCTGAAGGCAGCGGTTGGGGATTTCGAGGGGCTGGGCCCAGCGTAACTCCGCTTCTAAACAAACAAATCTGTGTCCAGACTCACCCCTTTGTGCCCCCGGGGGGACACTAGAGAAGGTGCCTTTGTCCAGCGGAATGAATACCCCCTAATGACAATACCGGGGGTTTTGTATTATCCCGCCCTGAACGAAAACCTGCAAGTCCCTGTAAATGCCAAAGTGAAATTGCTTCCAGGGGCACAACCCTTGGACTTTCAAGGGCTCGCACACTACTGTGCAGGCTAATTACATGGACGCTGTTTCCTGGTATGAAGGAATGTGTTACCTGCAGCAACAGGCGCAGAAAATATGGGGAGCGGGAGGCGCACAGAGGAAACAGAAAGCAGCAGTGAATTCAAGCTCCAGCTCAAGGTTTATACCCACAATCCAGACCCATGCTGGGAGACTAATCACTTGGGCCATTCTTCGGGCTGTTGTCCAATCAGCCCCTGAATAGCAAAACTTCACAATGCGGAGTATGAATTAGAGGAGAATAAATGTGGGTGCAGACTTTTTTTGCAACAATACCTAACTGGGCCTTTCAGCCAGGACAACTCATGGACAAAGGCCTGGCGGAAATTGAAGTAACTTTTGGAGGCCCTCGCGGCTCTTGTCAGTAAGAGCTGGCTCTAAAACGGTAGCACTGCCTTCTTTTTGTGTGGACCGGATCAATTATTCACTGGGGGGGAAAGAGAAAAAAAAAAGTCTTAAAAGTTGGACATTTGTGTTGTACTTGCCTTGGAAATCAGGGCTGCTCACCGAATGAAACTAAATATTTTTGTCTCCTCCTCCTCCTCCCTTTGGTGGATGCTGTAATTCTTTAGGCGGTGGCAGAGTGCTTGCATCCCACTGCTCCCACCCCCCACACTAGAAAGAGAGGAAAGCTTCTTGAGCTATAGAGATGTCAGGTCTGTGTTTTAAAATTTAGCTTTGTTTACCCAACAGAATGGAATTCATTACTGTGCAAAAGTGGTTCAATTTTCTGACCTTTTTTATTCAAAATGTTGAAAGTAGCAAAAAGCTCATTCGAAGGTCACAGGTTTATGTATCTATTCTCTTAAGTGTTTTAGAAATTCATATGGAGGACACTAAAGGTGGAATATGTGAAAACATACTGTTCATTGTTTACCCTAACCTTGCCATGATTATTAGATAAATGAGTGAAGCAAAATGGCATTAAAAGCCATTGTTAACAGTGATTTTTTTTTTCCTGAAGACTGTTCATTTTTGCCCCTGATCTGCAAAGGTCATTTTCTAATTCTTTTCACCGAGTAGTTTATATAACTTCTGCATTTCAAGTCTATAAAAAGCTTTTGCAGACTTTTCATACTACAAGTAGTAATTTGTTTCATTACCGTTTGAATTTTTATGTGTAATTCCTACAGACATTTTGATGATATTGTCAGGCTTAAAAGCCGAAAGGCTTTTCAGTTATTTTTTTTTAACCCAGATCCATTCTATCAGGATAATTTAAAATTAGTGGAATTAATCAGTCAGCCATTTAAAAGCCAAACTTTGCGGAGCGAGAGATTTGAGGCAAAATTATTTTATTTTTTTGTATCTGCAGCTTATTTGAAAGGCCTTTTCAGCTCGCTATCTGAAGCTGATATTTAACTGTTACTTATTCCCCTAATTTCTGTCCTTTGTTCGAGGAACTTTCCTAGCTAGATCTTGTTGCTCCGTTCCATGCTAATTGCAAGCTTACATTATATAAATGGCTTTGTAAAGAAAACTATAACCCTAAGCCTTGAAAGTTGCATGTTTCTATTTGCTCAAACTTGATGCACTTATTTGGAGAGGGTCATTTCGAGGAAAGCTGTGTAGGCACTAAGAATGTCCTGTATAATAAGCTTAAACAGAACCCTTTGTCAGGCCTAGTATTCTCAGGCCTGAAAATTAGGCCTCCTTTTTCTAACCGCGGGCTGAAGTGGTTCATTACCGCAGCCTCCTTCGCCGGGCCTTGGCCCAGCCATTCCCAGTACTCGAGCGCTGTAACTTCCTTAAAAAGGAAGAAGGAAAACATGGCACACAAAGGTCTTGTTAGCACTTCCTATGCGAAATTAGCAGCTTTCTAAAAGGTACAACTCCAATTACCTCACATTGTGGGGACGCGCACAAACCCAACAATGCGTCCAGTCTTGCAAGTGACATTCTGTCTCTCCGGAGTTACTTCCCTAATTAGGGATGACGAAGCTCCATTCTGGCGAGTGCATCTATTTACAGTGGGCCACAATGCCGCAACTCGAGCATCCTTCTGAAAGGCCCGTGTTAAAAAACACAAGTGCTCTTTTGGCGGAGCTGTCTATGGGGAAGCGCCGCATTCCTGGCGGCTACACCCTCGAGAAAGTGCCGCTGCGTTCCCCGTATTGTTCACACTTCAGGACTCATTGTGGACAATAAAGCTTCTGCCCAGCGAGCTCTGGGAATTACAGTGGACAATGAGGAGGCATTCTTAGGAGAGTCTAATGATGGAAAAAAAGAAAAATATTTATTGCTTTTGACAGTTTCACAAGGGGCAAAAATCCTTGTCATGGCTAAAGTTTCCACAGCTGTTGGAGGAAGGGTGGTCATATGGACTAAAACAGTTCAGCTCCTTTGTTAGGAGCCTGAGCACAAGGGCCAAGCTGTGAAATTAAAGATTAAGTTCATTAAGGTAAGATAATGACGCTTGCATTGTTGTTGATACAGGTGTAGCTGCAAGGCCCAGCTCTCCGAACCTATCTGCAAGGGAAACCTGTCAGGGGCAGCATGCTGGAGACATTTGCTGTTTGCCCACCTCCCAGCAGGGCTGGAGACCCGCACCTTGGTGTGCTGGGGGACAAGAAGCATTTGGGGGCACTACGGGACGTGTCTTTGCCCCGACAAGATGCCCATTTGGATCGGGGTCTAGAATATGTGCCAGATTGTTTCCACTGAGTGGAAACGTCTTGAAATACTGTGAAGGGCTGTGTTACTGTGAGAGAGGAGGAATTATTAATTCCCTGGTAGCTTATTTGACATAAAAATGTTGCTGATTATCAGTTTGCTGCTGCTGTTGAGTGTTTGGGTTCTTCGTTATTATTGCATTATTTGTATTCTTAAGAGTTCAAAAGTTCAACAGATTCAAATAAATTGCACTCTAATATTAGGATTCCAGTATAAAATTACTGTAGTTAATAGTAAAATAAGACCTTTGTGTAGGTATATAGATAGCTTCCCAAATTCATTAATAAAGCCCTTGTGAATTAGCACAAACATACTGCTGGGAGTTGCACTATTTTGATTCAGAAGATCAATTATCTGTTGTGCTATTTCGGTGTGGAAGACAGATGATAATTTCAAGTGATTAAAAATGCTGCAGTACATTTCCATTTTATTTCATTACAATAAACATAAAGCCAGGGTTTGCACTGAAGAGCCTGACGTCTCTGTTTTGCTGTTTCGCTTTGTCTGGCACATCGGTCACCCAGCGCAGGCACCGATTGTGACTGCTGTGAGCATGTCACACACAGAAATGAACAAGCCGGTGAGCAGGTTTCTAAACCTGCCGCTCAGACAATGTGTCTGCATGGCAAAGCCTGCAAGAGAGTACAATTTAATCCACTCGTGTTTTACCTGCAGTAGTGCTGCTTCTCTATGCAGCCTTCTGTGTGTTTTGTAGGGTGAGATAGTTGGAGGTGGCACGCTCTAATAGCACACAAGTCCACTAAAATATTTCTTCCCTCACATTTTGCGCAGGTAAGTGCCTACAAGTGGACACTGACAGTTTCTTACAGAATACAATTTCCCCAGCCTGATGTCTGTTCTTTCTGGGTTAGGCCAGTGCACAACATTTAATTTTCTGTCTCAATCTACTTCGGCCATCCAATAGCTCCTATGCCCATTTAGGAAAAAAATACATGGAAAATACTTGTCTCAGAAATTCCTCAAACATGACAGCTTTTATTCAAAGCTGAAGAAATGTTCATATTAAACAGGCACATGAAAAATGCCAAGTGTCTCCTTCTTGAAGCTAACAATAAGTTTGGCCCCGTCCTGCTGGCATTACAGAATTGATTCAGTTATCTTCTGCCTTCTTTAATCTGTTTTCCACATATAGGTGCCTAAGGAAGGAAATAGTAGTTAAGGTTAAAAATGTGCTGAGCTATAGATATGTTAAGTACTGGAAGTCCTGCTTTTTTACAGAGGCATCTGTTTGTACAAAAATTCTCACTTTCTGTTCCTGGAGAGAATAAATAATGTATCAGTATTTTTAGAAAGTGAGTCATTCAAGTAACATGTAACATCTTTATGGCGTCTTTAAAATTTGGGATCTAGGTTTACTCTTGTGGTGAAGATAATGAATTCTGTTTGCTCACTTGAGAGAAAAACCTCTTACATAGCTGGCATATATATTCTATTACAGCTAACGTAATGCTTCATCCCTTGAACCATTTGATAATTACAAAGATTGTTGCAGGCAACTTCTCAAGTTTTCTTAAGTCTCGTTTGATGCTTTAGTACTACAGAGAGCAGTCATTAGAAGGGTGCTTTTTAATGAGGCAAAATGCTTTTGATTCAGTTTTTAAAAGGTCGGGATATTTTTTTAGAAAGGGCTGTTTATTACCCAAATAACTTCAACCTTTTTCAGCTATGAGAATAATTGTAATATAGCCTGTGAAAAATAATTTCTTAAAAAGAAAACACATAAATTTCTAAAAATATAAATCTTCAGCCTCTTCTGTTTTAATATTTTTCAGAGACTGTTGAACTGTTGACTGTTTACTCCTTGTAAAATACAGCTGAACAGTTTATGAAATAATTTACCTACAAATAATTACTGACAAATTAAATTAGCTTTGTTTTCTGGCATGTATATGTGGCTGAGACAAGAGAAGAACTTACAATATTTATTAAATAGGTCGCAGCCTAAAAAAAGATTATTTGTTGAGATGGGTAAAGGAAAGTGAAGAAAAATGACACTTGAGCTGTGTTTCTCCATCTGCATTTGTATGCATACAGAATGGAGGTATTATATTTGAAAAACAGCATCTCCCAAGTAGATTGTTTTCAAGATGAGTTTGCTCCGTGGAATGGTTCACATGTTGCATGTGTGTGCTTTTCTCTCTAATGTATGCATATATACTGCTGCATTCAGAATGCCTGCATTTATGTGTGGATATGGATGAACACAGCGGTTTGTGCATATGAATACCATCTTTATATGGGAGTATGCATATGCATATATATTAATTTAAACACATTGGCAAATTCCTATTACTTGCTATATATTATGTCTCAAATTAATTGTTCATTGTAATCTTTCCTCATTTGCATGGAGATATTACAGATCCAGTTATAATAAAAATTGCTTCAAGATAAATTACTTTCTGTAGCACTGCTTCCGTTTTTACTTTCCACTGTCAAAAAATAGTGAAAAATGGTAAAAAAAAAAAGTCTTTTGTCTTAGGAATTATGCATGGAATTTGCACCTGTGATTAAAGATTATTAGGTTCTATTTGTTCTGTGATTGACCACCTCTTCTTGGAGAGTAATTCATGCCTCAGAAATACAAATCAAATTTTAAAAGTGCCTAAGTTTAGCTACGGATGAATGAAATGTATGAAATGTGTTGAACTTGCGATGTATGGAATGAAATACAGTTTGCACAATGGCATCTACTTTTGTTAGTCTCTGACAGATAAAACTACACAGTTGTGAGGTGTCACTTTCCAAGCATGTGCTGATAGTTACAGGAGACAGTGCTGCACATATGTAGGGCTTATCAGAGGATTTCAACATGAACACTGAACACTTTTTGTCTGGTTTATATGCCACGTGTTTTTGACTACCCAATATATGGTAAAAAATTAAGAAATGTATGAGATTGCATTTCACCATGTCCTCTACAGCACGTCCTGAAACGGTAATCTTACTCAGCTGCTGAGTCCGCCTCCTGTTCTCTGTGGATTAGTTATTTAGTTTTTGTATTCTGTATATCAGAAAAGCTTAACCTAAAAGTCACTATCTGTGCATTAATATTAAAATTAGTCTTTGCCAAATCAATTTTTTATACTCCAAATTATGTTCATCCCTTTTAACAGCATGATTAGCAAATGTTTTGCAGAGAAAATAGATGGACAGATTTAGTACACGGTTTTCACACAACACATTATTCAGTCCTGCTGGAAGTAAAATGCTTAGAGCTTTTTTTTTTGTTGTGAAATATTGTTTTAAAGGATTAGGCTGAAATTTCTGAAGAATCTTGTATGGGCTAGAAAGGCTGTCACTAAGCATCCATGCTTTTTGGCAAGAGAAATTAGCCTTCACTGAACTCCATACTGCACTGCTCTCATGCAGCTGGTACACAAATTAGCAAGCATAGTTAGACTACAGTGCAAGTCATTTTTCCAGCAGGTTATTTCCTGCAAACTTAATGTTGCAACTTTTTGATGTAAATGATTGGAAATTCTTGAGCATAAATGCTTGCAGTCATCAGCTGGGGGATGCAGACAGCTTGTGCATAAGAATTCTTTGGCCAACAGGAATGCCCTCTTGTGAAGTCCCGTAAGGGCTCCTGGATGAGCACAGGTAGGCATCTGATTAGGCTGCAATCAGTTCTAGACCCCTCCTTGTGCAAACACGCAGAAGACAGAGATTTAAATGTGCCTAGCAGATTACATGCCTAATGGATCACAGGACTGCAGTGAAGAACTTCTTTACTCCATTTATATTTAAATTCATTGTAATGGTCTGTTTTTGTGCAACGCATGAATTGTCGAAAGGGGAAAAGTTGTTTATTTTATTTACTATTTCCTCTACAAGATCAAAAGTATTTGTCCCTCCATAGTGTATGGCTACACTACAGAGCCTAGAGATATTGCACCTAGCTTGAGTGCAGCACAGAATCTAACTCACAGCAGTATGATCTTGTCCACTTGGGACTTTGACTTCCTGGGGCTGGACCGCTTCCAAGAGCTAAGCTAGCACACTGCTCCACAGCACTGCAGTCTTCAGTGCAGACATATCCTCAGGCAAAGAGTCTTCGTGTAGCCAGAAATGAAAGAAACCTGTCTTGAAGAACCTCTATTCTCTCTTCTTTCACATGTTTTTGCTGCATTTCATGGCACATATTTAGCTTCTGTCATTTTGGGGTTCATTCTGAGGAGGCCTGGGACTCCAGATCTTGGAGTCAGGCATAGAGCATAGATGTTATTATTCACAAGTGGGCTGATATTTCCTATTTCACTGTCTATGTCATCAAAACCTAATTCTAAATAGACTATGAAAAATACTGATGATTTGAGTACACAAATTAATTCTAAGCATAGAGTTAATATCCTTTAATTTTCTGAAGAGTCTTGTCTCTTCTGATACACTCCTGCATCATGTTGTTTCTATTTTCTTCTTCCCTATTTATGAAGAATTGGAGTGTAGAAAATTATAATGGTGGACAAAGAGGGCTCAAAGGCTACTTGAGTGTAGGCAGAGGCCAGGGACACTGTTTCCAAAGTAGGAAAAAACTCAGACGCTACTTAAGATCCAGAGGAGGAGAATCAAGTCAAGGCAGCAGTATGACATTAGGCAAGAGAGTGAATTCAGGGAGAATAAGTAAAAGAAAATGAGAGGAGAAATGCTGGTGAGTATGTAGAGGTTTTATGAGAGCACTGTCGATGGGGATGATGTGTTTAAAGGGCATGTAGTAAGAGTCAGGGAGCTGAAGGAAAAACCGAAAAACCATCCATGATGTGGGTTAGAAGGAAAAAGAAAATTGACTGAGGGGTCAATTCAGAATGTTTTTAAGAATACACTTGAGTGTAAGTCCCTAAATAACTTCATAGAAATCAAGCTGACGACTTATAGTGAAAGCCATGTGTGCACCCACGTACCCTGCTGAACTGGAGCTTTTAATGATAGCCTTTATACAGATTTGAGTGAGGGAAGAGTTGGACAAGAAAAGGTTACAATAACTGAGATACAAGGCCAGCAAACAGAAAAAGGCTAACGCAAACTGGGAGCTAAAGGTAACATATCTATGCAGCAGAGCTTTCTACAAACTTTTCTGCTTTTGTTCCACACCCTCTGTTTTACACCAGACTGACAGCTTTCAACACTAACCTAAAACTTCAGGTCTCGTACTTTCCAACTCTGTGCAAAGAACAAGTTTCCAAGAGGCAGGGAAAAATAAAAGGAAGTAAGACAGGCTTCAAATTTCCCTTCTTCCCATAGTGGACCAGCAGTCTCTCTTACCAAAAGACATTCCAAATATTTCAGAAATACTCAAACTAAAAAGGCAGCAACATTTTTCCCTTGCCAGAAGAGGTGTGACATCTACAGTCAGACATTAAGACTATTTTCATATAGCTGACAAATTAAACTACTCTCGAAAGGCAGAGTCTGTAAGTCAACCAAGGGTCTGCACCAAGTGTCAGCTTGGTATTGTTATGACACTGCCAAGTATCTAAAAACAAAACACCAGAACTGAGTGTAAATCTTGTAGGAACATAAGTGAGACCTCATTAAAATACCTTGTCCTTTTGGCCTCCTTCTGATTGCCAGTCCTCATCACTGGGAAAACTGCATTTTCCTAGCATTGGCTACCAGAGATCTGAACCTCTTGTTTCAGTGTCAGCAGTAAATGTTCAGAGCCTAACCTGGGCAACAGTGCAAAGTGAAATATTGGAGTTGTGTGGGCCAGAACTCTTTTAAGAATATTCCTCTTCATTCTGCCTTCCAAAATCAACAAGAAAAGGCACCGTAGGGAGCAGTGTACAAAAAACATCTCTCAAAACTGCTATTTAGATAGAAATCAGAAATGAGCATTTTTAGTCAAACTTCCTGCTTAGATTTGGCCCCTGTGTTAGGCAGGCTTTATGATGGCAGGATTTAGTTGTTTTTCACGGGATGAAAACTTGCTTCCATTTCTGTGACACATACATGATAGATGAAAGAATGAAGAATAGCTGTAAATTTTAGTAAATCTTAGCTGCTAACACTTAATTTTTCACCAAAACTAAGCAAATAATATCTTATTTGTGTGTATGTATATATATTTCTAATTGGGTGCAGCACATTGCTCTCTTCCTCCAACTGCCAGTATGTTTTTTTTTTTCTTATCGATCCTGGGCACTCTCCCTCTGCTTTCATACCTGCTCATACCACATCGGTTGTCAGTACTGGGAGTGTTTGACATTGCTGCTGCCATTGTAAATTGAAAGATGGAACTACGGGCCAGATTGCTTTTATCTGTTTTCTAGTTTTGATCTTTTCATCTGCTCTTTGCCAAGTAATGTCAGCCATGATTATTTCTAACTTGCCAAAATTCTGAATAGCTTTTAAACAGGTGACATTTTCCTATAAAAAGGCTCTACCACAAGCATGTTTCTTTTTCCAGCCCCGAATGTCACCTTTTCTCCCATAATTACAGTGGTCTAAGTGACACATTTCTGGACTACTGACAGTTTTAAAGATTTGCTGTTTGTGGGTATTGCAATTACTGTGCATTACCTTCTCCCTTCTGAGAGGAGTGAAATTATTTCCATAGATGTTGCTGCTTTCACAGTTTTGCCTTTGATTTTGCACAGCTGGCTCTAGACTGGATCTAGATTTGGAAGTAGCTGGGAATAACTTATAGTCAGGCAAATAAATAACTTTGGAACCAGCTACTGCCAACTCTTAAAAGAAATCTTTCCTAAACTTTTGCTTTCTTGCCTGGAAACATTCTCAAATACTTGTACCTTTGGTAGAGGTCGTAGGCAAGTATTTTTGTGCCCAGGTTGGAAATGAAACCAGTAAACTGACAGGGCAAGTCTAAGGTCACCATTTCCTTGGTCTGCCTTCTGCTTTATGTTTAACACCACAGTGATCAACAAACACTACTGATCTACACATCTTTCAATTTAACTGATAGATTCTGTATAAGAAAATAATAGCTCCTCGTTTCACCTTCTCCTTTGTTTCAAAATAAAGCCACGGGAAACACTGCAGGCACAAATCAGTGATACACTTGTGGTCTCTCTATCTTTTTATTTTATGTCACAAACACTTCCAGAGCAGACTTATCCAAGTCTTCTACAGTCTCTGGAAGGGAGATTTGCACAACCCTTCCTGAACACTAGCTACAGACCTCAGTATTTCAGATGCGAGTAGCAAGCTACATAGATCTGTTAGTCTGCATGGCAGATCTCTGGAGCTGAAAGAACAATACTATGAGTTATATATATATATTTTTAAAGGACTCATTTATTGATAACTTTGGGACAATTGTTTTTTAATTTATGCATATTTACACCGTTATTTTTTTTTTAATTACCTACATAAATTAGGAGCCTGAAGCAGAAATATAAAGAATGGAAGGAACAAGAGCAACAATAGACTTCACAGTCAGTCTCCTTTAAGTCCTTAGTATAGTCACGAAGTTAAGATACAAAAGCATTTGCAACAACAACATAGTGGGCAGAGAGTATAAAAGAGAGGCCATGCCATTAAGGCAATTAAGAAAGATTAAGATTGTTTGTGGTGGAAAGACCCATTAATCAATAGGCCAGAAATCACAGCATGTAGAATATACTTCACAAAAAAAAAAAAAAGAGGGAGAGAGAGAGATTGAGAACGAACAGGCTAAATATATCCCATACCAAAGGTTACAGAGTTCTCATTAATGCGAAATCATATTAATCCCTCAGATACTGTTGGCTCCATGGTTAGGTTTTCCATTTGCACAAGCAGGAATAATGCTGACGAAATGCATCCTAACCGATGCAAAGTACTGTTTAAAAAAATACCTGTCCACAGCTGGCACCATAAACACATAGCAATATCTGAGAAGGGCAATCAGAGCTGACTCAAGAGGGAAGAGAAGTATGGTTCTCAGCATTTTGCAGGGTAGGAACAGTTATTACAATTATTCATTGCTAGTAACAGTGACACAAAACACCCCATTCATGTATCTAAAGCTGCTGTACAAAGAGGGCATGATGCTTGTCAGAAGGATGGGTAATTGAAAATCCTTGCATTTGCAAAATGCCTCCGGGCATCTAATACAAGTCTTCATATGGTAATGAGAAGAGGAAACAAAGTGGGAGGGTTACTGCACATGTTAAAACTTGCACCTGAAATAATCGAAAATTGGTGTGAGCAGCCACATAACTAGACTGAAGCTGCAGGGCCCTCAGGTTCATCTTCAGCAGCAAGGTGACCATGCAATTCCAGCCCTTCTAATGCTGTCTGAAGGAGCAGCTACAGGTGGGCAAAAAACTGCTTTGCTTTTCTACAAATAGCTGCAGAAGGATGGATTTTTTTTTCTTTTTTTTCCTTTTTCTTCCGTTTTTTAGCAAACTGAAGAGCAAAGGTAGAAACAAGTGCTTTTTTTTTTTTTCCCCAGGAAAGGTGTGTCTCTATCATTTCTGAATTTATGAGTAACTCCTAAAATGGTCCCTTTAGAAATTACTATTTATTTCTTTTCTCAGAATGACTTACTATTTTCTAGTTTTAGACAACAACATGGAATAATTATTTGAAATTATTAAAACTATTAAGATGAAATATTTTAGTCATCAGACCATTGATCTGCAAGCATTCTTGAGATGCGTTGTTTCGGGGGGTGGGGGGGATTTATTTATTTATTACTTTTTCAATTTGTAATTACCATTCAGGTGAGAAAAACCATCTCACAGCTGAATATGATTTTGGAGTTTATAGTAGCAGTGGATGAGGCATCCAAAATGACCTTTTCCATTCATTATGTAAGTCACTACATTTTCTCGCTCTCTGTCTCTGTCTCTCTCGCGCTCTCTCTCTCTCTCTCTCTCTCTCTCGCGCTCTCTCTCTCTCNNNCTCTCTCTCTCTCTCTCTCTCTCTCTCTCTCTCTCTCTCTCTCAAGGTGAGGGTTAAGATTTAAGAAAAGAAGTCTGGTGTTGTGCTTATCCCCATAGTAGTTCTATTGGGAGAAGAATAATAAATATCAGATAAATACTTGTTCAACTGCAGATACTCTAGGTAATACCAGACAGCTCTTCAGAGAGGTCAAGGAGCCATAATGACTCTTTAATTTCATGCAAAGTTACAGGCTCATGGAACTTCTTAACCTCTACATGCTTCATTACTCATTTATTAAGGAGAAATTCATACAATTGTTAGGAAAGTAAGGTGATATACAAATCTTCATGAAGCAATTGATTTTTAAGATCCCGCATCAGTTTTAAAGCAACACCTTCTGATACAGGGCACCTCTGTTGTAACTTCTGATGTCATTTTTGTTTCTCTTTTAAATCTACCAGAGTCTGTAAAGGATAAGCCTTTGGTCCCGAAACTGTATACGTTGCCACATTGTGGGTTACAAAGTAGGTGGCTCAACTAACACAACAAAGTTCATGTGGCAAAATGAATGGCAGTAGGAGTTACATGACCAGGAGAATGATACCAGCAGTAAAGGATATTGGTAGTTTCAGATATTTGCCTTTTTCTTAAAAGGATTGGCAAGCAACTTCTTTACTTGTGTTCTTCATAGTTGACGAAATGCAGCATGGTAGCTTTTGGCTGAACAATTAAGAGTTGGCAGTCTCCTTGACTGCTGAGAGCAGTCTGCATAGCAAACCCATTGTGCTTTTGAAGATCTTGCAGTCTATTTTGATACCAGTACATGCTATTGTTTCATGAGGCAAATGCACTTAGTAGATGTCTGTTGTCTGCAGAGAAGTCTGGGGTTTCCAGGTTTTATGATCTTAGTACAATTTATATTTTAGCAAACAAATATTTTATTGCTGATGTGTTGGTGGGTGTTCCTCTGTCACAGAGACTGAGAATATTAGCGAGTTTTTGGCTGCTGTGCATGTTTTCTGCCATTCTTCTATACACAATCACCTTGCTCTCCTCCTATTGCATTTTCTCAATTTTACTACATAAACACATCTTCTATCATATTGTTTATCCATGCATGGAGCAAGAAAATAATCTGACTGCACCATTCTGGACCTCTTGACATTTAGAGAGAGTTGGGATTTAGACAGACCATAGAAGAAGGAATTGCACAATTCAAGATGAGAAGTGATTAAGACATGAACAAGGATTTCAGCAGAAGCAAGGTCAAGGTAAAGATGAACTCAAGCAGAATTTCATAGGTGGGAATAAGCAAGAGGATGAGAAAGACAGTCCGATGCTATGAAAAAGCCATTTGTTGTTTTGAATTTTGCACTGGTGGGATAGAAATGTAAAGAAATGTAATATCTTTTAATTATGCTGTGCTAGCCAGGGCACAGAGATGCCAAATGCTTAGTGAGACACTGCAGTAGTTTCCTACACCTCCCTCTTATCTACCTACTTTTCCCTCCTCTCAATCCATTGTGTGGGAAATGCTAGGCACTTGAATTAAACATTTTACATGGTACAGTTCTAACAAAGAGATTCGTAACAACTGACTGCTAAAATTTTGTTTACTTCTGTTCTCAGGAATTAAGACAGCTTGCTAGTGTCAAAGAAGTCACCATAGTATCTTACTCCCAATGTCTGATTGCAGGAAGAAACAATACTTGCACAGAAATCACGTGCAGCTTCTAAGTCAGCTTTGTTTTGCATTTACTATCATCTATCCACCCATGGCAGCTCTCTGATGTGCTTAATAGCTTGTAGGTGTTTGGTCTGTTGGTCGAAAAAGCCCAGGCCCAGGCATGGGGAGAATCCTCAGCCCCTGCAGTGGGGCAGCCTGCCAAGCGCTCGTGCTGTGGAGAGGAATCTGGAAAGAGAGATGGCAAGGGTAAAGTGCAAATCTGTGGAAGTGGACATCAATGCTGATAGACCTTTCACAGTTTGACACTGCCAGCTTTGGTAAGGTTTCTATCATGTTTTTGGTTCAACATCTCAGTGCAGTGCTTTTTGATGCCTGTATATTAATTTCACTGTAGATATTAGCCATACCAATTGGCCCTTTATACTAGAAAAGTGTAAACTGATATATAATCAAGTAGATAACCAATTAAGAAATATTCTCATTCCATCTGTTTCATCATAAGGCTTTGTTTTCTCATCTCCCTCCTCTCACTTTTACAGCACTCTTCCCCTCCCTGAGTATTTCTGTGTAACTCTTATCTGGAGATGAGCAACACTTCTTGTAACAGAATAGGTTAAAATAAACTGAAATTTTACTCAATAAATATGCATCTTTTCATCATTCTGTTCGATCTTTGTATTATATTACTAAAGTAAGTGTAATTAGTGGAAATTAAAATGATTTATGAAATCATGTCAGTTAATGGAACCATAATTTGGGGGAAAAAACATGTCAAAAAACTTCTGCTATTGTCAAGGCATCCTATTCTGATATTTTTGGAAATGAAATTTTTTCACTGTCCTCTTTCCTAAATACTTATTTTTTCCAAAATATTCAGTCTTTGAGTACTATATATCATGTACTACAACTCAGTGTAAAAGGTAAAAGTCAATGTTTAATTAAACATTTTAACTAACTGAAAGTAAAACTTACTATTTTTTAATTTATTTTTGGTGACCCAAGGCTTAAAACATGTAGGCATTTTGCTCTTTGTTGGAGCTTTAAATCCCTTCGTAATATGAAACCGATAAAACCACTGCAAAATGGATTTTTGCTTTTCTTTGTGTTTTTTTATTGTATCTGGGCACCCGCACCAAGAGGGAAAGAATTTTTGTGTCCAGGTTCTTGATCTCATGTCTTCCTTCAGGTTAAGCACTCTCACTGATTACCACAGCTCCATTTAAACTGGAGGGAGGCAACCTCTTCACAAGCTGGCTGCCATTTAGGGCCCTTAGGGTGATGCAGTCACTGCGCTGATGAGAGGCAGTGTTGGCAGCACCAAGTTACCCTCTCACGTGTTATTGAGCATGCGCTATCCTGAGCATCGCTAATGGAAGAAGAAATGTACCTCCCACTCAACTCCCTCCCCAGCTGATAAATTGCCAACACAGCTTCTGAAACTAACAACCTTCGACACCATCAGGAAACTGGTTGGTGAGTATAGAACCCAGTGAGAAAAACTGTTTTCCAAACCTACAATACTGCAACAATTTCAGTTTCTGACTGGGTAGACTACTTTGAGATAGGGACAATGAAGGCATATACAACGGTAATGAAGTTCATGCTTGAGGGAAGAGCTTGCACCATGGAATTAAAAAGACAAGGAATGTTTACAAAGATATTGTTCAACTTTCGTTTGTTCCCTCCACTAGCTCAAAATATAACCACATAGCCCAGCTGCCAACTTGAATAACCTTTTTTTTTTTTACCTTTTACGAGATAGAGCAAGCCTTCCCTTGCTTGATTCCCTTCCATAACATGTAAGTCTTCCTCAATAGCAAGATGTTCAGTGAGCTGTTATCTATGCGTGCTCCTCATCCTGGTTCCAGGTAAAGCATTCTGCTCTTACAACTGGAATAGATATGTAGCTGGATATAAGCAGTGCTTCAAGTCTTTGTGAATTTTGCCCTTATGTTTTAGATAACTATCAAACATGGAGCAGCTACATTTAAAATACTTCTAAAAACTTCTGTAAAGAAAGAGTTATTGCTAGTTATAATGCCAGACAATTGTGATAATTCTATGTGGGGAGTGTTTTAAATTAATTAATAACCTTAACTGAAATAAAGTAGATGGATGTGGGCTTATTTGAACATTCCATTTCCTTCTAAAAAAGATAAAGATTAGTTGTTCCAAACTTTACATTTTTCATGTATTTTGACCATAGATTTTATATAAGTAAGAAAAATGTCTTCTCCAATGAACTTTAAACATTCCCTTTTCTCTAATGGAAGTATGAGAGACATACTGGACTTTTAAAAACTTAAGCAGTCTCCACCAACAACACACAATTATACCTCCATTTCAAAAGGCTCATTACTCATATACGAGCAGTCCTACCAATGGGCTTGAAGTTAAACATGCCTTGAGACAGAGCACATCAGTTTCATTCTTGTTTGAAGTTTCTGTGAAACCACAGTCTTGAATTTACTGTAGTAAATTTCTGCATTCTTATGATTTAAGTAAGAATAAATAATTATGAAATTAAAATTCATTAAATGAATTGACTGTACTGGTGTAAGCAAGCATTAAGTTAAGATACACTGGAAATGAAAACAAACATAAAAAGACAATTCAGTCTTGGCTATACAATGAAAAGCATCTAGTTATTCATAGTTCATTGACCAATATTTTTATAATAAATGAGGCATTAAGAAATTGTGCACGAGAATGGTGCTGGTTAAAAAAAAAAATAAAAAAAAAATCAAAATAATCCCTCAGTAGATTTGTCTTTGTGAAATACAGTGTCTTTTTGAGCTCCACGTATGTATTTATTTGACTATTGTTTATATAACTAAAAGATCAAAGAATAAAAGGTTGATATGCACAGGAGAGCTTTTCTGAGATGTTTTACTTCTTGATGCACAGGCAATCTAAACATTAATATTCATCATGTTCTAATTTCCTTATTCCTATGCCAAGCTTGGAACCACTTAGAATTAAGACTCTCCTGTTTTGCTGCTATTATGTATTGTTTTATCTGCTCTCAGTTCAGCTTGTACAGTGCCACCTAAATAAGCAACTGTGCATGATTGCTTTCCAGCTTCAAACTGTGATTTATAGAGGAAATAAAATTCCTGATTTTTTTTTTTTTTGGGGGGGGGGGGGGGGAAGACATCTGCATGTCCATTTTAACATACGATTGGAATCTTATGATCCCTGTCTTGCAATTGTAGTTCCTCTTTCTGCATATTTTTAAGCCCTTCAGTAGGGCATCCTGATCCCTTGATGTTAATGCAAGTTCTTATTGTCTTCAAGATATCCCAGTTTTTACTTATAGTGTTTGTCTAGATCCTTTATATTTTTTGCTACTCAGCCTCTTGGCTTCCAAAAATACATAAATCCCTACCTTTCCATTTAGAATCTGTGGACCGGAATTTGTTGTAAGCAGTGAAATAATCAAAGTTAATAACCACTGAGAGATTCAAAGTATTTCTATAGCTTGTGATGCTTCTTCAAATGGTTACACTGATGAAGGGGCTGAAGCTCCGTCTGGACAGTTAATGTCAAAATCTTGTCTTTATAAAATGGCATAATGTGAAGATATATTTTAAAAAAGCAATACTGCTATAAGAATAGGAACAACATTGTTGACCACTAGATGAGTGCAGAGTCTGGATCTAAAGATCTTAGAAACCCTAAGAGTTCTGATGAATGTTGCAAGGCCACAAGCAGAACTATTTTGCCTAAAAACTCTCAGGACTTCAGGCTCAGGAATTACTGATATTGAATCCTTTCTTGGGGGATGGGAGGGTACTGTTTCAAATGCCTTCATGGTATATTTCACCTGAGTGAAATACTCCCCATCCACACAGATGAGGAAATCATGCTAAATTCTTAATATCGATCTTTTATGTCTGGTGCCAGCACAACATCATATGTCAATGCTTACTTTTAGTTTTTTGTGGGTTTTTTTTTGCAGGGGGCAATTAATTCCCCAAATCAGAAATGATAAAATGAAAAGGAATTTTGCTGCTGAATTTAAGCACAACTGGGTGTTATCCAGAGGTTAAATTCTTTTCCTGCTTAACATAAGAACATAATAAGAACATAAGAGGCATACTGGTTCAGAACAAAGGTCAGTGTAGCCCAATATCCTGGCCCCAATGATAGCCAAAAATGGGTACATGGGGAGGAGTAGAGAACAGGCCTTGCACGTCTGATTCCTTCCTCTAAGCGTTCTCCCATCTCTTAGCTACAAACAGCTGAACAATTTCCTGAAATGGGTGTAGTTCCCAAGTATTTAAAAACCCTTTATATGTTTCAGTTCTGTAGACTTGCCTGGTCTGCCTTTGAATCTATGGAACCTTACAATACCTGCTAACTGACGACTAATAGGAGTTGGGTGCCTGGATTTTGTGGCAAGGAATATCATCAGGGACTCGAGTCTAATACTTCCTCTTTCTCTGTATTTCCAATAATAAAATAGCTCTAGAACAAATCTGGTGATTTGTAACTATATAATGAGAAGAAGTGAGACTGTATTCAAAATATGGCCATGCCATCTTTAAAATATAAATGCAGGCATTGTGGTCTGAGACAAATAAAATGGAGTGGGTTTGGGCTGGATAGGATACTAATAAAGTGTTGATAAAAGAGTAGCCTGTGGGTTGAATGAGGAGATACTCAAGCCATTCAGGCAGTGTGCTAGGGGCAAAGAAAAAAGGCGATTACCTTTGAGTTATTCAGGTCTGAACAAAAGAAGAATAGCTGACAGAAGCCTGTGGACATTTCTGAACCTTGCCAAGGAGCAGGCAGACATGAAATGAGATATCTGTTCAGTGGCACAGTCCAGTTAGGTTGCTCTCAGCTCAGATTAGAATAAATTCTTGCATCCATCTTCCTTGATTTTTCAAACGTGTCCTTTTTCTTTTATTTTTCCAATAAAATTAATCTGTAATGATGATATAATGATATAAATTAACTTTCTGAGACCATGTTAGCCATTTACATTTCCCCATAGTAAATATATGAAACAAGCCACTGACCAAATGCAAACCTATCTACAGCAAATCTTCCTGACTGTAAGTAAGCAAACAGCAAAGGCCCTCAAGTATTCTGATGATGTGGCTTGTGTAAGGGCCTATGAGGCTAGACAGAACAAATCTTTTATATTCTGTGCCTACTGTAACCAGCCACATCTCCTGCTGTTCCGAATCACTAGGTTCAAATCATTGGCTTCCATGAATCTTGTAGATGGAAATGTTGAAGACAGAAAAACTCTAATGGGTCATTTTGGATAGCCTCCTGCCAGGTCATGATTATTCCTTCCAGAGCTATGTTAGTGCCTGATGAAGCACTCAGCATCACTACCCACAAATGAGGCAATATTGTCCACAAACATAGACAAACAGGAAGAAGATACGTTTGAATGTGGTCAATAGTTACCTTCGTCTGTAGCCCGTGTTTTCATTCTGGGTTGTATTTATTTTTCTTCCTTGCACTGGAAAAACAGGAAAACAGAGGCTGTTTTGAAAAGCCCCAGAAGAAACCCATCAAACCACTGAACTGATGAATTTGTGTTGATTTTCTTGTGTTTAAATATTGAAGAACGCTGCAAGATAACCACAATCGAATGTTTCTCATATGTCTGCACATTTTCCATATATGGTGTTTTTTCTGGTTTTGCTTGCTTTTGTTTTGTTTTGTTTTGTTTTTATGAGAAAATGTGTTGATTTTGTGGAGTGGGAGATGTTCTGTTACCTACCAGTAGGTCTCTTATGTCCCCTAGAGAATGTCTCATTTGATCATTGGGTTGCTCTTGGTGCCTGATAACTTACAGGTCTTTCCTAATGTCATCTGATCACACATTTGGCAATTTTTCCCTCAGAAGAGCTTCTAATAAGATTGTCACACTCAGAGTGATGTGTATAATTTTAATTTCTGGGGACAACAGAATCATTTTCTGGAGTGATGTCAAATGTCTTTGTTACCTGAACAAAATGCTGAAGGTTCTAGAAAGCTTTTTATGCCAGCCTGAAAGAGCGTGTTAGACCAACTCCATAGTTCATAAAATCTGATGGAGTGAGACCCACATGAGGGAGGGGGATTGTCAATGCTAGTCTTAAGTGTTCACTTTTAATGAGATTTTCCAAGCTTGCAGTATCAACATTCTCAATCTGCAAGTCCTTTAGAGTCCTTAATGGTTTCTGACTTCGCCCATGGCAGTAGTTGTGAATGTTTTTATCTAATCTACTTGGTGATGAAGCTGTATTCAATTTCATCTTGTGATCAGATCTCTGCAATGCACCTACATCCATTTATATCACAAGACCAGAGTCAAACTTCAGCCACAGTTTATTTGTGAACGGGTGTTTCATAAGCAGCCTTCAGCATCTCCACTCTATTATTTGAAAAGACTTTTTTTGTACATTTTTCCCTCCCTTAAAATGTTATGATCCTTGTTGCAGAAACTATCTCCCTTTTTGTGTGATTCTGTGTCAGTGAAGATGAACTGATGTGCCTCGAGGGATCAAGACTGTCAGCCCTAACTCTGTTAGATGCCTTCTTGGCCAGTGGAGCTACACACCTTATAGTCTCTGCAGAGCTGTAGACTCTCAGGTAGCACTGTAAAGCTCAACAGATTACCCAAGCTTTGGGAAGAAGGGGGAACATACCAAAAGGGTATAATGACAACAATGCATTTTTATGTTCTGAATGGTGAGGATTTGAGAATATCCTTGCTCTCATGACAGACAGTTATGACTGAACGTGAGTCTTGACAAGTGTATTTCTATATTCTGAAATAACAAATAAGACACTTTCTGCCTGACCACAAATCCTTCTATCCAGCCAATTTCATCATTCTACCAAGGTTGCACCTAATTTGCTTGGGGTTATGTTTTCATGTATATGCATAAACTATTCCTAAAGAAAATCAAAATTTACATGTGTGTGAGACAGTGTTTTCTGTCATTATCTAGCAAGATCTCATAGCTCTTCAGTTCCAGTTTTGAATGTATTTATCATAGCAGGTAATATTTGAGACTGAGTGGTCTAGTTTCTACATCTCCTTTTTGTATTACTTTTGCTGCTTCCCTGGCAAAGCATGACCAAGGTACATGATGCACATCCTCGAGGGGTTCAAGGCTAAGAAAAAGCTTTTTCTTTGTAAAAAAATCTTCCTCTGTGACAAAATTGGAAGGAATTATATTTGCTATGGTTGGTTAAAGAGATACATTAAAAGAATCAGTCCTTTATTTTAGGCAGACATTCCAGTCCAGGACATTGTTTCCCTCTGTTGAGCTGAACTTAGATATGAATGGCATTTATGTACATGCTGTCCTGAAATTACATACCTTCCTGAAACAGAGCCCAGGCAAGATGGGGTAGGAGGGTGGATGGAGTAAAGGTTTGATGTGCTGGTGAACTGGGAGATGTGCAGAGAAGATAGCGTGGATTACTTTGCTGGAGCTCCAGAGAAGCTACAGTGCCCATTGGGATCACACGGCTCTCAGTGGCAGAAGTCCCCACTCATTCAGCAGGGGCAGGCTGGGGCCAAATGTTTGAAAAATGTAGGCTTATTATCCCCAGGTTTCTTACACAAAGATTACTACTGTAATATGTAATGTGGCTTTTCTCTGAACTGACTATTCTTCTTATTTGTTGAGCAAAATTGCCCGTTTTTCTCCTTGACATATTTACACAAAGTACCTTTTCTTTCTCTTGTCTTTTTAGGTAGGATTCTCTGTCAGCATGTTTTATTTGGGAAATAGCATGTGACACTGATGGATCTTCCCCTTTCCTTTCTTTTTCTGATGGAAAAACACCTGCAGCATAGAACAGCCCTGGAAAAGTTAAATAAGAACCTGTGTGCTGTGATGCGCTGCGGTAGTAAATATATTATAGTGTACACTGAGCAGCATAAATATGTAAATATTTTATAACATGCGTACTTACACATCCTACCACTATTTTTCTTGCAGTGCGTACACTTAAGAAACGCACATCAGGTTACATGCATCTGGTGTAGTGGTGGCAGTCTGCTCTGTTTATAAAATACTGAATATGTAAATCCCTCCACTTTTTACAACCAATGCTTTAGGTTGCATTTACTGTAAACAAAGATGTATTTTTGAGGGCAGTTGGTTTGAGTTTATTGTTTATGTAAATCTCTCAGAATGTGACATAGCCAGATAGCTTCCTATGTTGTGCTGATCCACATTTTAGGCCAGCAGCCAAAGTATTTTATCTTTTACTTCATTATAGTGATCTTCCAATTAGCTGTGGTCTGTAATACCCTGATTTTGGTGGCAGTGGTTTGGGGAGGATTGTTTGATAGTTCTGCTCGAGAGGCAAAATGAGGGGCCTTATTATAGAAAGTGCAGAGGTTGTGCAGTAGCTGAGTTCTGTTGCAAAGTTTGCCGATAAGGGAAAACTGGCCCTTGAGCATCCATTCTATTCTGTATATTAACACTTCTAATCTGCACTGCTGATAAAACTGCAAGCCATTTGCCTTTGGAGGAATTAGTTCTGCCTCACTTGTGTAACCAGGCGATGGTGATTAACCTTTAAACTGTCCAATATTCTCAGCAGACTCCTGCTCCAGATTAGAAACTATTTAGTTATGACCAACTAAATTAACAACATTCCCTCCTCTGAAGAATAAGATTTGGAAGGTATGCATTTTAAGGTGGAATGTGTCCAGTGTCCTTATTTGTACAGTGCTTTTGCAACATGAAATGCATTTGTCATTTAAGAAGAAACAGAAAGGAGAAAGGGAGATTGATTTCAGTTTGAAACAGTCCATAATTAGTTGTATCCAGGCAGATATTTGCTTGATTTTGGCTTAGGGTCCTGCTTTCGATGGCTGAAACCTGTTTCTGACTTTTCATTCTTAAATAAAAGTTACGGAGCAGGGGTAAAAGGGGCAGGATGGTGCCCTAGTAGGGGCAGCAGTTTAGGAAAAAAAGAGTTCCTTCCTCTGAAGGGAAAAGCAATTTTCTTAATTCTTGGGGAGAATGATTTTGGAAGTTTACTAACCTTCCTCTCACAATCAGACAAAACAAAAGATTTTTTACGCAGTGGTTACAGACCAACATATCCAATGGACTTTAGCTGCTGTGATAACCTAGTACTGTACCATTGTATCTACATATTTTAAATGTGTAATTTATCAATTGAAACATACCCTTCAATACACGTGCCATAAAAGAAAAGAGCAAGGGCAATTATGTAATAGTATAGTGTTTGTCTGACATGCCTTAAATCCCCATATTGTTATTCCTCACTGAATAACAAATACACAATCCCTGTTAGCAATGTTTTCCGTTTTACCAGTTTTATATTAGCTGCCTCCTTAAAAATTGCTAATCTAGATACTACATTAGTAGGATGTCAGTCAAACTGCAATCCACAGTGAAGCCTTCTTCATATACCAATTTAAATCATTCATGGTCCTTTCTTTGGCATTATTCAAAAGATCATAATAATTTTCTTGTGCCCACAGCACAAAAAAATCAATTATTTCCCCACAAAGACTTGAAAGTACTTAGCGAGTGCTGTAAGAAAAGCTGAGGGTTATATCAAATTGAAATTGCACTCATTACACACAACACAATTAGTTGCCACTAGTCTGGCCGGTGCTTTAATTCTGAATGGCATATCTTTATTATTACAGAAACAAGCATGCAAATGGCATTGTTCAGGATTTGCAGAAATCAATAGGATATAGTGCTGTGTGTTTGGTGGCCACTGTCACTCAGTCTGCTGTGGATTTGAGATAATGTGTGTATTTGAATTAATGAAGGGAACGTGAGACATCATAAGTGACACCCAAATAAAAGAAATGGGTACATGATATTTGTAATTATTCTACTTGTGTTTTTGTTGTAAATACTTGTGCTTTTTGTTTTTTAATCAAAGGATTAATTGCATTTTAATAAGGCATTATGATTTTCAGAGCTTTAGTTAATTAAAACTTGTAGTATATAATTATGAAGTGATGCTGAGATTTGTCTAAAGATCACCCATACATTTAGAATATGTATATTTTTCCTTGTTAAGCAGTTGCTGCATTTTGGGGGGAGGATGGATTATATTAAATGTTTGAAAGATGACGGCGGTTCCAAATGGATTTCAATAAATGGTAGCTAGGAACGTAGATTATGTCGTTGGACAAATGAAAGTGGAGCAACTACTGGGGCTGGAAACACTTTTTGGCTGCAGTGATGGAGCATTAGTTTGCACAAATGTTAGCTTTCAGCAGCAGGAGTAAGAACAGATGTATTTGTTCAATGTATCATATCATTCCGCCCATTAGGTCACAGGGAAACTGCTACGGTTTGAAATCCAGAGTGCAGGCCATACACACTCACTGGTAGTGCATGGTAAAGGTCATTTCCCATGTGACAAAAAGGGTTTAAAAGGAGGAAGAAGGTAGGTGTGCATGTGTGTGTGTGTTTGCGTGTCTGTAGATGTCTTTGAATACCAACTTGTTTTGCCAATAGAGGTGAATATTCCAGGTGCAAAGCTTTACTCGCTTGCTCTAACCTGGGATATATCTATGTTAGAGAAGGAGTGTTTCCTGAGGGAGTATATTGTGTATGGATTGACAGACTAATTTCCAGATAGGTAAAACACTCAGAGTAAGACAGTATAAGAAATTTAAAATCTTAATGGTACAAAGCTATCCTTTGGCATTAGTGTATATTGGAAAAAAAAGTGAATTTTGCTTTGCTTTAAAAATAAAGAGGGGGAAATGTTGCTGTTGAACAGTGCAAGGTTGTTTTTTTCCATGTTGTGTGAGCTATAAAACGAAATACATGTTTATGCAGAACAGTCTTGTATTCCTATCACATAGCCCCAGGAACCAGAAGGGGTTTCTGATGTTCTCTCTTGAAGGAAGGGTCTTAAATTAGACTTAGCATTTCCCATTTGGAAGCTTGGCTCCTGCAATGCTCAGATATTTATTTATTTATTGCACCCTGGCTTGCAGATACTTTTTGAGACAAACCCACTCAAGAGCTTAAAATGTTCCAGGCGAGGTGAGGAGATGAAGCCTGGAGAGAGGCAAAAGAAAGAACAGAATTCTCAGAAATTTACGTTGACTTCAGCACTCAAAACAGGATTTTATGAGGTATCTATAAATGGATTTTAAGTAGGATTTTCCCATGTTTTCTCCCAAAGCTGATTTAAAATCTAATATTATTAGATTGGTCACAGCCTTCATATTTTAGCTGTCAAACCCAAAGCCTGAAAGGTGATTCATTCAAAGCTTGCTAAAATATTTGCTCAGCAGCACAATAGTGTGTGATGGAAAATAAACTCCTCTGGAGCATCTCACCCTATCAGCCATGGCCTGCAGCAGGAAAAGAATGAGGGAAGGTCAGTCAATTATGTGTGGTAATCACCGTAAGCATATTATCTGAGACACAGATGTCTTCCCTGACCCCACACGACATAGCTATTAACCCCACAGAAGTATAAAAATGGGGAGGAGGAGGAGCAGGTCCCCTAGGTAAAGCAGACCTTTTCACTCCAGGCTTGTCCGGCCGCTCCGCCGTGGCACAGCGGCGAGGACGCTGTCGCAGGGAGCTGGCCCACCAGCCGACCCCAGCGCACCGCAGGCGCCTCTCCTCTTTGGGGACCTTTCTATAGACCTAGTCATGTGAGATAAATAGTCACGGTGTCGGAAAATGAGGCTGACAAATTGACTTGTGAGATGTTCCAGGAGCGGAAAGAGCCGTGGCATGCCGGGCGCTGCCTGCGTGTGCAAAGGAACAACTCTTGTGTCCCCGCGTGCACATGCCTTGTTGATGTTTTACTGCTGATAAAGTATAATGCCACTATCATGCAATCATCTAATGCTTCCCAAAAACAGAGATGATTTTCTCATTACTCTGACTGAAGCGCTGATTACCACATAGAGCTCCTTTTGAGTTCAAGTTTCATCTATATTTACTTCAGAAAAACGATCAGTTGCTTGTTCAAGTGAAAGGGATTCTTTTTTCAGTGTGATTATTCAAACATATCAAGTAAGCAAAGCAGACTTTTAAACCGTCTGTTTAAGCTGCTGAAGTTGAGGAAACAGTCAGAAGTTTGCATGTTAAATTTGGTTACTGTGTAGGAATTGCACGCTGGTAAGAGATGCAGCATCCCTCAGCAGCTATAAGCTTTCTGATCCTCAGAGTGGCTCTGATTCTTACAGCTTTTGGAAAATCTCTTCTTTAGGCAATTGTTTGTTACCTTTTGGGAGGCCATTTTGTATTTTCTACCTAAAAGATTAATGACCGTTAAGTAATGTAACCTACTGCAGTGCTACACAGCATACAGTCTAAAAGAGTCCGTGGCAGACCAGGTTCATATTTTTCCTCCTTTTAAAATATTTGATTGCAATGGCATTCCAGCCTTGTGCTATCAGTGTAACTGGTCTGCACTGGTACCAGTGAATACTAGAGCATGAGGGGAACTCTGGCTGTCAGATTTGCCATCGAATGTAGCAGAGCAATGCCTAGATTTCCCTTCTGACAAAGAGAATTATTAAAAGATATCTTTGATATATCTCCTCTCATTGTGGGACTGCACATTTCCCCACATTGCTAAGCTACAGGTTACAGAAGAGGGAAGAGCTGTGTAGAGCAACTGGCATGAGCCTAACCATCAGACTCCCCAGAAAGGGCAATCTGTTAAGAGACATGAGATTTTGACATGGTGCAGAGTGAACACTGGTTGTCTCTGCCACTGACACTGGGAATGACCTGGGAGTGGATGAAGAGGATGATGGAGACGGCTCACTAGGACAGCTGGGGCAGCACGGGCACTGCCAATCAAATTCAGCTGGATTCCAAGAAAAGAGATTTGGGCTATCTGCCCCAAGAGTAAATCCCCCATGGGAATTATGGCCATGTGGAAAGATACCATTTGCACTCTCTTCCATTACTATGGTTAGTCTTTAGATTTGGTCCTCTTATAGCCCTTTATTAAACCTCCATTCTATTGTCATTTTAGCCCTGTGTCTAAATGTTGCTAAGTAACCTCCTGTGTCAAATACTTTTTCTGCTGGGAGAGAATCTTGCATCAATCACCTATTGTGACTGCCAGATTAGATACCGTAATGTGCTCTACATGGGACTGCGTTTTACTTCTATCTGGAAACTGCAGCTGATACAGGATTTGCAGACTACTTGTTAGGCAGCATCTTTTTCCTGAGCACGCTGTAGCAGCACAGAAAAATTCATCCAGTGTGTTTACCGGTCCCTGGTCTGATTTTTAAATGTTTGAGATTTGGGGGTTGTTGGTTTTACCTTTCAGCTCTAAATCCTACCTGTCTGAGTGAGTAACTGCGCCGAAGAACACATTGCTCCATTTCCAAACAGGGGAGCCTGTAAGGTAAAACCTTGCCTCTACAAGAAAGTGAGAGCAGTGCCCACCTGCAGATGTAGCGAGCTGCGGTTTCTCTAAGGCTCTTTTATCATATTTTCCATGGGGCCAAATAAAAGCCAAATTCTGATGATCACTTGTGTAAGTAGAAATCAGGAGTAATGCTATTTAAATACTATGTAATTAGACTCAAGTGAATGAGAATGGAAGTTGGTCTCAATTGATTATATATTTCAGGTCAGTTGAAATAATGGAACAGCCTTTTCTGTCTCGGCTTAATGCAGTGGTTCTGAAGAGTTCATCACCTGCTCTTGGCTCTCTTTCTTATTTCCAGCTGATAAATCATCTTTAATGTGTTTCCTAATATTGCTTTTCCATGTGAGCACTGGTTATAGTTCTATGTGACAGCAACAGGGAAGAGGGGGAGGGGGCAGGCAATAATTTCGCTGACACAGAAATTACTCTAAAAATGCATTAATGTGTCTTAAGTATAATTGACATACTTTGAAACATGCATGGCCTATTGGCAAAATTAAATTTTTCTGGCCAAAACTTGAGGAAGGCAAAACTTCTTATAGCATCATTTCTGGCTATGTATTAAATAGCAATCATGGCTTAGATTAATATAAAAAATTTATAAACAAATTTCACACGTAGAAATCATATTTTAGTCATGTTTTGTTAGTTAACCTTTTCTTATGTGATAGGTTGTTTTTCTAGAGGAAACATCTGATAAAACACATAGAAATTTTATAAACATGATTTACTGTGTTAACACTTGTCACTAATCATATCTTCTTCGGTTCCTCCTTGTTACTATACAGTTAACCTTATATGTCACAGCAAAAGCAAAGCACTTTCCATAAGGCTGAAGGTGGGTAGTCAGAATTTATATTGGCTTTTCTTCTCTAAATTTTATCTGAATAACTAATCCTAATGACAAGTAAAATAATAATTTTAAAAAACAATTTAAAGAAGCCCTCAAACTACAGTTATATCACCTGCCTAAACCCTTCTCTGGGTTATGAGAACAATCTGAGAATTGCTTTGTTTTATTCATCTAAGGAAAACTATATCTGTTTTACACGACCAGGTTCCCAAAAGAACTGATATCTCCACAGTACAGAAGGAAGCCTTTTCTATACATATTTGATAAGTACACAAGCTGCAGAGAAATGAATTGTTCACATGCAATGACTTAAATGTGAGAAACTGCACCCATGAGTTGCAGTCAGTACAAATGTTTGACCGCTTCACCTGCACATTGCAAACCACTCCATCGGCAGTATTGCATCTGCAGAATTGTTTCTGAGAAGCTTCAAACAGCTGCAGCTGAAAAATATAATAGGAAATGTGGTGTCCTGCTACTCTCACCCACCGCACTAATTTGAAGGACAACAGGAGGACAGTTCAGGCCAGGTTCAGTGACGGGTAAGCTCCATCTCCACCTGCCTTTTTTAAAAATGTGGTTTGGTCTTCCCATTCACTTAGCTGCTATTATAATACTAATGTAGCTGTACATGTAGTGAGATGCAAAATAAGATCTTTCTCATAAATTTCACACTGATGTGATGAAAAAGTTTTATGCAGAGTACGGTGATGTTTGCATGAAGTCTCTAAACAGCAGAGAGGAGGAGACTAGTTTTTGTATATTAGGTCCTGTAGGAGATACAAAGCATTCTGCATGTGGGATGTCCCAGTCCAACCCCCAAACTGTATTGGCTACACCTGCAGCATAAGCACATGTTCAGTTCTGCAAACAGATGTTTGCGATCTCAGAAAGAAGGACTAGGAAACCTTGAGAAATGCGTGGAGAATTACTAACCACAGAGGTCTATATTTAGACAAGGTTAAATATAGGTGTAAACTCAAAAGAGTGTTTTTGTATCAAACCAGATTTCCTACGTACTAAACATCTCTGTCCACACCTGTCAAGTTACTTCAGTCAAAATGTATTTTCAGTATGCAAATAAGTTAAAGGGTAAACAGGTTAAGCTGCTGTCATACCAGCTGTGTGCTGCCTCTTCCATTTTTATGAGAACATCTCACCTGCGTTCTCATCTGCAAACATCTATCTTAGGAACAAAAGTGTGTTTGGATATAAGTAGAGTAACATTTTTTCTCCTCCTGATCCATAACCACTCACAGTAAACACAGATACTTGGTCTGAACCTCCTGTGGCATTTAATCTGATTTTGGTTGTGAGCCAATGTCAAAGCATCCATTTTTTTTCCGCAAAAGTATTGTTACACTGTTAGTATACAGAGCATTGCAGATGGAGTGGATACAAAGTGCACTTCAATTTATTAGAAAAAAAAAAAAAAAGAAGTCCACTTTGTAACATGATTCACTTTGGTTTTAAGGAACCTATTGATAGAAGAAATTGCATTGTTCTGTCTGGTAAGAAGTGAGGACTGGAGCACCTCCAGTTAATAATGGACCACAGAGATTTCAGGTAATCTTTTTCTTTGCCTGCTAAAAGTTGGGCAGAAACAATGAACAGGGAAACTTGAAGGTCTCAAAGGTCTTTTCCAATTAAAAGATTCCATGATTCTATCAAGCCATACAATGAGCAGCTGAGGAAACTGGGTCTGTTTAGCTTGGAGAAAAGGAGGTTGAAGTGGAGATTTCATTGCTCACCAAACCTATAGATTTTGATTTAGGGTTTGAAGTATCAAGGCGCTGAATGTTTCGCAGCAGATTCCCCACTAACTTTTACTCACCTCTGTTGTCTCAAAATCTTGCAGAACGCTACTTACAGAGCTCTGAGTGAGCCTCTTCCTCACAAATGTTGCTTGATGCTGTCATCGTGGCCTTACAACATGGCTTTTTGGACTTGTGTTGCACATAGTAGGGCTTAATGTAGGGTATGAAGGCCACAGTGGTGCTCTTGGTAGTGAGTGGGTTGGCCATCTTGTTGTCCCTGCACAGACTGTCACCCTGTCTTTCTCCATCACTACTCCCTTTGCCTGTTACTCTACGGTCTCCACTACCTTCTCCTCCCACTCCATTCTTGGCCCCAGCCACGTCGTCTCTGCCCCTACACTGAACATTTAGACATCATCCTTTCCACGTTTCTTCTGCAGGGCTTTTGTTCACACTGCAGACACAGCTTAGCAGAGTGTCATTGACCCACAATTTTTATCCACATCCCTTCCTGACATTCATCTTGCACACCCAGTCACCTACCCAGATGCAACTAGTGTGACTGTGTCCTCCCTTCTCGTGCCTGTCCTTCTCCATTGCTTTAACCTGACTCAGCTGCAAAGGCATGCAGCAAAACAGCTGCTTTGGCTTTTTTTCTCCTCTGCCTTTAGCAAACCCTGGATCAAAACCTCCTAATCCCTACAAAGGTTACATCCTTCACCCTCTTCCCACAAAGCACTGCTCCTTTCTGACCTCTCACTTTCTACATTCCCCTCTATGACAAGCACCTCATCTTGTTAACAGCTTTAAGCAAAAATAGCCTTTTTGACTTGAGCCAAACCAAACCCAGAGGAAAAACTGCAGGCAGATCTCTTCAAAGTATTTTTATGCTAGAAAATTACAACACTGAATTTTCATTTCTGGAATATTTCCTTACATCATCGCTGCATTTCAGCTTATCTGCCTATCATCTCTTTTTAAGATGCTTTATATTCAGTTTTGATTTAGCATGGCCAAAAGTAATGTCTTCTGATTCTCTTCTGTACTCTTAGTTTCACTTCCATTCTTGGTAACACTGGCATGTTATCATTCCTATGATCTTCAACTTATTAACCTACCAGTTCTTCCCTTCAAGACAGTGACCAAACCCATCCTTCTTTTTGTATTAAAACAAGAAAATCTCTCATCTAAACCTTTTTAGTATTTTGCATCTAACCACCTATTTCTCTGTGATCTTTCCTGTCCTTAAACTTACACTGTCTCTCTTTGATATGCACAGAAAAAAAGCCAGCCCTAGCCATGCTCATTATTTGGAGCTCTCAGTCCTGCTCATTCCTCCTCTCTTATGCCTTTGATTCCTCTCATCTTCAGGTCACCAAACAGCTGCCTTGCCTCTTAGCAATCACCAGCCTGCAACCCCTTTCCTCTTTACTGTATGGACATTACTATTTCTTTTTAACACAAATAACACTCAGTGGACTCATTTGTAAGGCTCTCTCATCTTTTGGCCATTTCTTCAAAAGCCACATCAGCTGAAGCAATGATTGGTGCAAATGGCCTGGGGTCATGGCTGGCACATCAGCTTTTTATGGGAGAGGGGCAGGAAGGTATGCAGATACCTACGATGACTGTAGGCACACATCCTGATTTTATAATTCCAATTTTCCAATTATGTGTATTGCCTGAATTATTTGACAGTAAACTCTGTGGGGTAGGGATGTTCTGCCTCTAGCTGTGTACATCACTGCCTTTCTGGGCTCCTAATCACAGCCAAAGCCTCTGCGTGTCACTGCAGCAGCCTCACTGATTCACACTCCCAGTCACGATGTGCATTCTGGAAATCCTCTGTGTTTGCATCCATACTTCTGACCCTCTTTCCCATACTTAATGACATTTCTTTCTGAAGCAAGCACAAGATGAGAGGCTCCATTAAATGCACCAACCTGCAAAAGGCTTATGCATAAGATGTGCGTGTCACATTATATTTTGTTGAACTTTCACTCTCATGATGTTTATCTTAATTTAGTAATATTCTTCAGGAAAACAGGAGCTCCAGGGCAGAGACAGACTCTGGCAGCTGTAAGGAATGATTACTTTCCAGTTTGGCTAATGACATAATCCACTGTGGTTGCAAGTCTTGCTTTCCTCTTTAGATGATGTCAACAATTCCATGAGCTACATGTGTTGTATTCATAAGTGGTACTTAGAAATATGTGTTCTGTAATCTCCTCCTTATGCCTGACACTTTACACGTGTTTATCTACAAGGAGTGGTGACATTAGCTTGCTAATTTTGCCAGTGTACTGTACCAGTGAGGGTATGAGAGACTCAGAAGGATATTTAAACTGGCAAAGAGAGAATTATTGACATTAGCTACGAGTACTTTATAAGGCTCTGTTTTGGACTGTCATTTGTTAGAAAATCTTTGCTGCTGAAAGTCATCCATCATTCCCAGATGGACCCGCAAGCCTTATAGAAAACTCTCTTCCCAAATCCCACTCCTCACCAGTGGCTGAAAGTACTTGCCTATCAACATTTGCAAATTAGATATGTAGATATTATTTCCTGACAACGTACAAATGGTATGATAAGATACAGTTTTCTTGGCTGCTGAAGGGACTTCAGTGGTGAAAAAAATGCTCTTTTGCCAGAACTCCATCTACATGCCCCTGTTTATACACGGAACTCAGGTTTTCTTTATTAAGTAGACTGTATGCATAATGTTCACATGGTGATGATCCTCAGCAAGAGCTCATACTGCCCATGTAAGTGTTTTTTTAAAGAATCAAGCTCTTACCTCTCAAAATTACACTTGTATGGCATTGTTCAGTATGTATGGCTGACTACTATAGAAAGCAGCAACAACAGGGTACAATGCACTAATTTTATCCCACTTTGACTTTGAAAGTATAATCGGTACTTATAAAAATTGTAAATACTACAGAATCATGCTAGTAGGATTATTCTAAAATGGAAGTGCTAATACATCAAGAAAATAGCTTTGCTAGTTCTAGCTGGCTCTTATTATCACCATTATCAGAGAAGATATACCTCTGGCAACAATAATGCGCAGAAACACAAATGAACATATGCAAGAGAGACAAGATTTAAGAAGGTGTTTCTTTTTATCTAACAATAAACTTGTTCTTTTGAGTGCCACAGTTAGAGTAATAAGCACAAGCTCTTATGTCCAGTGGAAAGTCTCATCTTGCTAATGAAATGGTAGCCCGATAAAATACACATAACTACCCATTTTGGCAGTACAATATTCCTCTTTGCATTATGCAGCAAAATACAATCACTCTTGATGCGTTATGTATTTATAACATTACCTACAAATACCTATTGTAAACAAGTTGTTAAATTAACAAGTGCAGCATATGAAGTATGATTATAAAATAATCATTCAATCACTCCATCAGAATCATCAGTGTTGTTTTTTTTTTTTTTCCGTATGAAAGACAATATCTGATTTGCATTCTTTTTCTTCAGGTTATGCTATAGAGTCTAATTTTGCATATGACTGTCCTAAATGTTAAACTGCTTGTCTTGAGAAACTTCAGTGACAATAGCATGATGACTTGGGCATGTTTTCAGGGAGAAAGGGCTACACAGCAGTGTTTGATTTTGGCTATGGTGAAGATGGCATAAACACCACTGTCCCATCACCAATGACAGTCCTGAACATTTCTATTGTGTCCTTTTTCATGCAGTTTCGAGTGAGTACATTTCAAACAACTGCAGCCTGCTCCTGCCAGTTGTGCACCCTCCATGTGTTGACAGTGTTGTGTCAGCATCTTGTCAGAGCATTTGAAGCCAGAACCTCACCCCAGGAGTCCCTTCAAATGCAACTGCACACAGCCAAAGCTTCCTGGACTCTGCAGGGATTCATCTCATCCTCATCAAGATGACATTGTGCTGACTTTGGGACTGTCACAGCAACAGTTATAGGAACATGGCAGCCACACAAGCAAAACAAAGGAAAAAGATAACCTATACCCTCCACCTACCCTGAGGAGGGCATTTTCATAAATGAAAGCAAGTGAACACAAACCTCACTTTTCTTTGGTGGCAAGGTATGGATCAGAACAGCAAGACAACTGGGGCTATCTTCTTGCAGCCTGCTGTAAAAATGCTCAAGCCTGACACTATAGCAGAGGAGCAATGGATCTTCATGTCGCTTTCTCTTCCCAGTGAACAAAAGCACTAAATCTAGACATTTCCTCTTCCATCAATATCTTCTGAAGAGCAAGTAAGTTAGTTTTTAAGCTGTTTGGAGTGGCAGAGTCATTTAGTTAAATACTGACAAGAACTGCTTCATACTCATGGCAATAACAGTAGTAGTAGCAGTGGTTATAGAAGAAAGTAAGAATTCTAATGGGTAAGTAAGGTGAGAAAACTGAAATGTCTGTATAGAGAAATGAAGACAGCTTCAGAGCTTTTTATATTCTGTTGAGCAGGTTAGAGTACCAAGTAAGAAAAGAAGTTCTTAATTCATGTTTTTGAGTTCAATATCTTTGATCATTGATGGAAAATGATCAATCAATTTGTAATGGAGCAAGGTACCATCTAGAAGTGCGTGGCTGCTTAGATAAGTTCAAAAGATTTGTTTTGGTACAATTCAGACAATGTACGGGTACAGTGTGGATGAGAAGAATCTACTGGAATTGATGAGTAGGTTAAGTCTATTGCTTTCACCTTGTTTGAAATAGAGTTGGTTACCTGCTGTAAAACAGTCTGATAGATGATGCTCATTAAGTAGGTGAGTCCTGGAACAGTACTACAGTGAGACATATCTGCCAGACAGCATCTGTTTTGATGGTTCATGCTCAGTATTTAATAGAAGACTGAGTCGTCCAAAATGCCCTGAGGTAAAACAAATTGTTGCCAGCAGCCTGGTCGCTCACTGGTTTAGTACATCTTAATAGCGATCTTTTGTCTGCTGCAAGGTGATTCTTAAATATGTCTTCCAGGGTTTTGTTTGCAAAATAACAATCAGTAATTCATACAATAAATGTCTACACTATTTACAAGACACAGGACTGGCAATGGAATTATTATGTGGAAACTAACTAGTTGTATCATAAAGGCACAATTTGTTGAATAGGCAAATTAAAGTGTCTATACCCTTTGCAAAATCCTGATGAGTGGATTTATTTGAGTTGGTGGACATCTGGTTAATCCTAGCTGTCTTCACTTGGCTGCTGATGTGAATTCCTCACGTTGTGAGAAAATTTCTTGTTAGCTGTTAGCTAAAACCAATGAGATTTGACTGAGCTCTCCATACGTGTGGAAGGCAGCCAGGATGTTGTTTGGAGAACACATGCTAGGTTCTTCCTGATCGCTTCTCAGCTGTTGTCTGTCGCTGATGCTCTGGGTACAGGCAAAAACTTTGTGCCATACCAAGTGGGGTAGATTCATGCCTTTCTGGGTGGTGAAGGCTGCCAAGTTTTTTCACTTTGATACTAGTTCTTCAAATCCACTGCTTACTCTAAAAGAGAGGTATTTGGTGCCTATTCTAGTAGTATGTCACTAGTACCAGAAATAACACTAGTACTGTTTGTTTACTTAGGGGCTGGAATGTGAAAGAAGTGCAGAGAGCCATCAGAGCATCTCAAATACCTTGATTCCTCAGTATTCTTCGAACTTCGTCTTTCAGGATGGTGACCAAGACGTAGAGTAAGAGGGGCATCACTTTCCTGCATGTTGATCCATCTGCAGATGAAGATCTGCTGAAAAGCATTTAGATCTTGCAGCTGTTTTCATCACTGAGAGTCATGAGGTTTTGCTGAGCAGAGGAGCATAGAATTTTGTTTCTTTTTTTTAAACAGCTAACAAAAGGTAATCTTGGATAATTGCACTTCTTTCTTGAGATTCTTTACATGCATGGGATAGTAGAGGTTCTGTGTTTGTTCCAAATGTATGTGAGCCCACTAGAAAAAAAAAAGATAATGTGTAAAGCTTTCAGTGTGCTGATCATTCTTTATCATATGACTACTTCAGGTATCCAAAGAATGTAGCTCAAGATCTTCACAGCCTAAAAAGTCCGGATTAGAGATGAGTCATTCTGATAAATCTGATGTAACAACCATAAATCAGGAGAAGCAATGGGAAAGGCTGACTGCTGTTACATCACACCACTTGACTGAGTACATTTGTTTGTTTATTACTCCCATTTGCAAGATGCAAGGACCTCACAGGGTTGAAAAATTGAAGTATATTTCTGTTATTCAATGAAAAATCCCTATCAGCATTTGTTTTAAAATGTTTGTGATAGCTGGGTTTGAAGTTTAGACATTTACTGGTGGAACTATTTTCTAAGCAATTTTACCAGAGAGCTCGCTTACAAGTTTAAAACCTGAAAGGATTTGAAAACACCCAGCACCTTTTACAAAGTGCTCAGCCCTTAGCTGAATTACATTACTGAAGGAGGAAAGGATGTCTTTTTTATTTCAGAGTTCTTTGGAAATATCGCTTTCCCCCAGAAATCTCATTGCAGCTTACCTGAGGACAAGAAGCAGGTAATTCAACAGCTTAAATTGTTCTGTCCTTTCAAGACACACATTATTCTTGGGTGCAGAAGAAAAAGTTATTTAGCCAACCAAGACAAATGATGGGTCTCTAAGGTTCTTCTGAGCACCTTTTGCCAGGAACTGAGTGTCAGAAGTGCTCAGCACATACCTCTTATTTATGGAAAGAAAAGATGATACTTAAGAAATGAAATGCACGCACACAAAAAGTAACAGCTCCTTATTTGCACCGTAGTTCATTTGCAAATAAATACATTAAAAAAAGAGACAAAATTTTTGTGGAGTAGAAATAAATAATTATAGGCGCAGCAGAAACTGTTAAAATGAGCAATTATATCTCGTACACATATTTACAAATATATGTATGTATGAAGAAAATTCTCAGTAAATGTCCATTGTATTATCTTGGAATTATTGAATAGGTAGAAGGTAACAGTAGAACACAAAATCATCTTCTTGTCTGAATTACTGTCACCATGGAACAAATTGGAAAAAAAATTATTTTGTGTCAACCAGTCGCACCCCACTGCACACATGGATGTCTCCTAAAGCCATCAAGATAGTATCTGAGCATGTAATCATAGCTGGAACAGTAAGGAATCCTCTTTTTCTGCAACAAGCAAAAAGCACATTGAGCCCACAAAGAAACGACCAACATTGTCACTTTCAGACAAAGTTAGAAACACGATTTCTGCCTTATGGTTTTTGAGATATCTTTTTTTTCCCCCAAATGCGCAGTCAGGACATTCTGGAGATGACCTTAGCATACTAAATAACTTGGATAGCTAAGGTTAAAATCGCAAGCGTTGCAAGTCACCAGGAACTCCAAAATAGAAACAAAGTGAACTTAAATTACATTTAAATATTTCTAGGTTTATGCAACTGTGCATCCTGTTTTTTTCCAAATCTTCCTCCTAAGCTAAGGATTATGGATTTAATCATTTAATGATTAATGTATTTATCACACCAGAAAGATTTAATTGCTTCAGCCAAGTTATCTGTCTATATATATTTTATTCAGAATTCACTTTATTGCTCTCATATAAATGTAACTGTTATATATGTCGTTTTTCTAACAGTAAATCTCTGTTTTGAGGAAAGCAAAACAGTTTTCTTTTTTAAAGGCTTTCTCTCACAACATACTGAATACTCCAAGCACCACAATATCTGCTGTGAGCAATAGGTGCTCAGTGCCTCACAGAAAATGTACAGTTGTTGACAGGATTCTTGGTTCAAGCTTGAATGCAATCAATCCAGCTGGTGACACATCACAAGCAGTGTTCCCCAGGTGTCAGTACAGGGGCCAGTCCTATTTAATATCTTTATTGATGATCTGGATGAGGGGATTGAGTGCACTCTCAGTATGTTCGCAGATTATACCAAGCTGGGAAGAAGTGCTGATATGCCTGGGAGAAGGAAGGCCCTACAGAGGGATCTGGACAGGCTGGATCACTGGGCTGAGGCCAGTTGTATGAGCTTCAAGAGGACCAAGTGTCAGATCCTGCTCTTTGGTCACACCAACTCCATATAACACCAAGCTTGGGGGAGAAGACCTGGAAAGCTAGGTGGATGAAAAGGATCTAGAGGTATTAGTCAACAACCAGCTGAACATGAGACAGCAGCATGCTCAGGTAAACAAAGCCAATGGCATCCTGGCTTGTAACGAGCAGGACAAGGGAGGTGATTGTCCCTCTGTACTGAGTGAGGCCGGAACTTGAGTACTGTGTTCAGTTTTGGGCTCCCCACTACAAGAAAGATATTGAGGCCCTGGATCATGTACAAGAAGGGCAATGAAGCTGGAAGGGTCTGGAACACAAGTCTTACAGGGAGAGGCTGAGGGAATTGGGATTGTTCAGTTTGGAGAAGAGGAGGCTCAGGGGTGACCTTGTCACTCTCTCCGATGACCTGAAGGGAGGTTGTAGAGAGGGGAGTCAGTCTCTTCTCCCAGGTAACAGTGATGAGAGGTATCGGTCTTAAATTGTATGAGGTGAGGGAGGTTCAGGTTGGATATTAGGAAAACTTTCTTCTCTGAAAGAGTGGTAACGCATTGGAACAGGCTGCCTAGGGAAGGTGGTGGAGTCATCATCCCTGGAGGTGTTCAAGAAATGTATAAATGTGGCAGTGAGGAATATGGTTCAGTGATTATGGGTTGATGGTCGAAATAGGTGATCTTAAAGATCTTTTCCAACCTTAATTATTCTATGAAAGGGAAGAGAGCTACCAGTGACTTCACAAAGTTCCCAGGCTCCTTGGGGATAATCCAGTGAGTTGATGTGTTATTTGCAAGCCACTAAAAATACAAGCCTTTACTGCAGCTGCGCTTTCTCAGGTGGGGAAGGAAACCAAAGAGTGATTCTCAGACATAAGGAACATCACTTAGTTTTGGAATATGGAGGAAACAGGAATACGGCTTAGTTCTGGAGTTTTCAGTAACCTGCAAAGATTTTAATTGAAATTTGTATATCAATCTCATATCAGGAACATACTAGGAAAATTATATATGATGTCATTATGTAAATTGCTCCTTTTCTGTAACTTTTAATGCTGAGAGTTAAATATATGCTTTAGTGATCACTAGAAAAATGAGTATCTTAAAACTAGTTGAGGCAACTCAGACACACACCTTCTTGAACTGAATGCTGATCCTGAACAGGAGCTTGTGTTCTCCAGACCTGTCTTGGGTTGCTGCTATTATTGTTTGTTTTTTGACTGCCCTGGTTTAAGGTGAAACAGCATTAACAGTACACCAATGTTTGAGTAGCTGTTCAAAGATAGGAACACAACCAGGACACACCACTCAGCAGGGAAGAGCCTCTGCCTTTATGGCTGGCAGCAGGGGGTGAGGAGGAGCCAGCACAGGTGGCCTGAATTAGGCCAAGGGTTGTTCCATACCACATAACATCACGTGGAAGGCCACAGAGCTGTGTGGACTTGGGTAGGAGTGGCTGCTGTTTGTTGATTAATGGGTGTCATTTGTTGGGTGATGAGACTTCATGTTGCTGGTTAGCAGGCAGCTGTATTACTAGCTGAGTGAGTAATTGCATTGTGGATATATATGTTATCATTGCATTTTTATTTCTGTTTTCCTTTTGTGCTCTAGTAAGTAGTTTTTATCTCAACCTGTGAGTTCTGTTTTGTTTCCAGTTCTCTCTCCCACTTGGGGGGGCAGTTGGGGAAAGCAAATGAATGGATGTGTGGTACTGAGTTGCTGTTGGGTTAAATCATGGCACCAGAAAAGGAGTCTTCCCCTGATGTTTTCTAGGTCATGTGGATTCTAGTTGTTGTTCTGAAGGGGAGCTGATGTTCTGGCAGTCTACTTGTTCATATGCAGCTCACTAATGGTAATTGTAGGAAGCTCTGCAAAGAACTATGTAATGTGAAACAACAAGAAGGCATTAACAAAGTAGTATTTGCTTGTTTACGCTTCAGTCAGTAGATCTGTTACCCAAAGCTGTTTTACAGATTGCTTTTAGATTTTTATTTTTAATTTGAGGAGATAATCATTTTCAGTCAATTTTATTTTAAAAAAGAAGAAAAAAGCAGATATTGCTAAGAATACGTAAGCATGCCTCTGGTCTCACCATATTTATTCCTGCTTGTGGTTTTAACTTGAATGTAAAGTGCTCTGTCCTAGTTCTTCAGCTTTTAAAGGTAAGCCGAACACATTCTACATTGCAGGAAGTCTATGGGTGCTTACTTCAGATCATGGAACAATTTGTTTCCTAAATAGTCATTTTCTAGAAAATGCATTAAAGTGCAATTTATCCAGTTTACAAAAATACCGTATCATTTTTGTGTTTTTTTTTTCAATTATGTTCATAGATGGATGACTCATCTACATCATTCACTGTACAGGCAATGGATTTTCTGCACTGCCTGACTACCAGTAACTACGAAAGAAGATGAACTGTGAGCAGTTCTAATGAATCCAAGCCTATTAGTACACTGCAGTTTTAGTTCAGAATGAACTGGCTGGGAACACAGTTAAAGGGCATCACTTTGCTGATTTGTGTTACCTCCTGCCACCCAGAGTCTGTGTCTTATCTGTTCTGGATGTTTATGAAGCTGAATGAATTATTTGCTACTTCTGTTTAAATATGATTCTTGCTAAACTGATTTGGGGCCAGATTTTCAAAGGCATACTGCTAGGAACATTGCTGTCCAGCCAAAGGAAGGGGGAATATAGTTGCACTGGCTCAGGAGCAAGACAGGAATCAGAGAGCAGTTTGTGATGATTTCTGACGTATGGGATGTATTTTTCACAATGAAAGTATCCAGCAGCAGTTGCCTGCAGTGGTCTACTACGGCCTGCCACCACTGTTGGAATTAACTTCTCATTAACATACACAGAAACAAGCGTGACTTAACATTTAAACCAAGTCATATGATATACTTAGATCAGCCTTAATATACTGAGTGTAAACTAAATTGCAGATAGAATCATAGAATGGCTTAGATTGGAAGGGACCTTCAAGATCATCCGGTGTGGGGGTCTGTTCCAGCAAGCAGGGGAAATAGAACATGGTAGATTAAAGAGAAGAAGCCAAAAGATTTTACAGGATGCCTTCCTCAGCCTATTTCTCAGATACATATTTCTCTACATATGCACATGGGAGGAGATCCCCCTACCCCATATGTAGAGAAAAAGGTACATGAGAAAGCTAATGAATTGTGCGTGCCTTTGGAAGCACCGTATCTCCGTGTCTTCATGTCTTTTTACACAAGAGTTTTCTTTCATGATGGAATTATTAATCCACTAATATCTCATCATATTATTCCACTGCAGTTAGAAGGAATCGGACCAAGCTGGCAGGGCGAGGTGATACAGCCATATATAGACAGCAAAACTGAAATTAATATGATGTGGTGCTACCAAAAGTAACTGACTGAGTGGCAGAGAGACAGTAATAATTTAATTAGCTACTTATGGCAGTAACAGCATGAAAGGCCAGCTGTATAAATGCAGTCTCCACAATTTCCAGCAGAAGTATAGCACCAGAGCACACCCAAAAATATTCTTTAGAACTGTGAAATCTCAAGGCATTTATTTTAGCTTTAGTTACATGAAGAGTAAACTGTACAGAGAATGGACCAATAACCATGTACATTTGCTGTATTATGTGTTTGTGCTTTTGAATTAGCAAAAAGCAGATATACACATATTATAGGGGTTTTGCTGATGTGAAAATGGAAATTGTAAAATAACACTGGACTCTTAACACCATGGAAGAGTTTTTGCAAGGTGTTTGAATGTAGAATTTTTCCCCATGTTAAAGAGGTAGGAAAGCAGTGGATTGTCACTGTAAGAACTGAAGCAGGACAGAAACATTACCCTCAGCAGGAGCAGAAATGGAGGCATGGAGGAGATGCACAGGAGTCTCCAGCAGCCTGAGGTCTGTTCCCTTCCTTGCTTCTTAGCAGTGTGATATTAAGATCCAAAGAGGGATGCTGTGGATATTGCTATTATAGGATATACAACAATAACGAATATCTTCAAGAAGAGCAGTGTGTGTGTGTGTGTTTCATTGTGTGTTTTGTTTTTTCCCTCAAAAATTCCAGATTTGTTTCCACCAGGAAAATTGCTTATTGATAGCGTCAGTCTCTTGTGAGCTCTTACAGCGGCCAAGACTGGCCTTCTTCTAAATATAAAACTGGTGTGGTTTGCTCTTCTCAGTGATAAAAACTATATTGCCCCTCTCAGCCCCCCACACACCCCCACTGCATGCTGGCGGCTTGGATCTGTCTCCAGTGAACAGGACTGATTGATGAGTGTGCAGCTCATTTTTGGAACTAATTAATTATGTTGTGGAAAGAAGATGGACTCTTCTTCTCCTTCCAGCCCCCACCTTCCCCAATCCTTGCTAATCTTGCTTTCTGGATAACAGGGAAAATGAGGAAGGTGTTTAGCAGTCTCAGTTGTCTCTGTGATTCAAATCACAGAATGAAGCCAGACAGCAAAACAAGTGCAAATCAGGCAAAGGCTGCCTGCTCTGCCTGTGCTTTCTCTGCAAGAATCAGTTTCAAATATGAGGTGGATTTTTTTTTTCTGTTGCAATTAACTAAGAAAAATATTTCAAAGCTGTATAATTAAAGGCCAGCATTTTATTAGGGTTTAAAATAGCCTTTATGAAATCTACTCCTGCCACTGGTAATTACAATGTACATCTTAATATACCTCTGCTAGGCCTGAGCTGGAGATAACAGTCCTGTGTGTATTGCATTTGGCTTGTGCATAGAAGGTAAAATCCTTTATCTTATCTCAATCTCCACACAACAACCAGCCTCTCTTCCAATTCAGCCCTAATCTTCTTAGTAAATAATACTGATATTTTTCACCATAACAAAAATGGAGCTGCCAGATTCAGACTGATAACACCTCTCATTTACACACCATTCTCTGTCAAAATCTGCCTGATTTTTCTTAATCTCTTTAACTCATCAAAAAAAATACTTTTTTACATTCAGCCATGGTAAGTTCTTCGCTACCAAATAATATTCTTATAAATAAATCCGTTGACTACAGCTGTCTCTTTGGATAGATATTGGAAGTCCTCTTTTTCCTGGCTTGCTTCCTTGAATGATGACAAAATATTGTTGATCAATTTAATTTTGCTGTAAAGTTTGGTATTCTAGCAAAATTATTTAAAAGGAGTGTTTAACTGAGAGTATGCCCAAAAGGCGTTGTTTTTTTTTTTTTTTTCCTCCATAGGATGTCATCTCAGTTCACTTCTCTTATGAATGCTGTCTTTGCACTTCTGTCTTTCCCTTTGCAATGGCTTATCTTTAAAACAATAGAATTATAATCTAAGACCTTGGATTTTTATAGCCTATTACTTACAATTTCTTAAATTGCAAAAAAAATAATGTGGAGATAATGGCAGTAAAAAAAAAAAATTCAATTGCAGAATTTCTGCTCACAGTGAATGAATGGAAATTATATACTTAAATGTGACTACTTTATTTCTGATGCAACATTTGGGGTGCTTGGCCTGAAATGGCAAACCATCCATGTAAGCAAATGCTGGACTCAGTTTTACACCAAACCTGCTTTCATCCACTGCCATGCAGCAGCAAGAGAGATGTACCTCACCAGCAATTTTTATGCCAAACTTCCCATATCAGACAAAAGCAACCTGAAAACCTGTAGCAGCATACGACCCAGATTTGTCAGGTGTTGCGGCTGGAAAGAATAGATATTTGTCTTCTGTAGAGCCTGTGGATCTGACAAACCAATTCTATCTCAGGGAAAAATTCTATGGGATGTTTTTAAAAGGAGGACAAAAGTGGCTCTGTTCCACTAACTTTATGGAGGGTTGTTAAAGGCCCTTTTTTTATACCGGTTTCTTTCTTAAAGTTTGCAAATTTTTTTTCAGAAGCAGGGCTGCACATGTTCATTACAAAGAGGTAAGATAGTATTTTGATACCTGAAATCTTGTTTGCGTGCTTTCAGAGTGCTGATCTAGCTCTTTTAATAACAAACTACCTACAGTTAACATCACCATCCATAGCAGGATTATGGAAAAGATGAACCATATTGTTTTGGTAATCAGTCTTCTTTGTACTACTCCAGGAGAGGAAAGAGCTCATAATATCAGTAAGGAAAAAGCTGGCAAATCTTTTCAGACTAATGGGGAATGAGATATGTAGTTAACATGAGATGTCAGACGTTGCTTTTCACCAGTAGATGCATCTTCTGCATCCAGTCCCATTTAAATACATCTCTTTTGAGGCTGTGTAACAGGATTCTACTGATGCTAATGTTGGTCTCATCACTGGCTTTCATAATGGAGGCAGTCCTCTTCTGTTCACCTAAAATACACCACCTGATGAATCCCAAGATCTACATACCTTTTTTTACTGAGGAATTTCACTGGTTGCTACCAGTTGTGCTGCGACTGACAGGTTACCAGGAGTCCCCCTCTAGCTCAGACTTCTCTAACTGATTCCTGATTTTTGTTATTAGTTTCCAAAAGCATTATCTTCATTTGGGGATGAGTGACTAACTTCATTATCTTCAAAATACTGCTTCTCATCCCATTCCTATTATACCTGTCCTTACTGTCATCCAGCCTTTTTCTGCATGATATCCCTTCTCTCCTGTGTGTGTATTGATAGTGCCAGCCTATGTAGTATCACCACATTCCTAATATTTGTGTCATGGCCATAAATGAAATAAGATCAAACCCAAGGCTGATCCATAAATAATTCCACTGCTAACTGGTAACCCTCATGATACTTTTCCTTTCAACACTATCTTTTGCTGTCGTTCCTTGAGACTGTCTTTCACCTATCTTTCAGTTCCTCTACTAATCCCTATCTTCTCCAGCTTAACAAATAATTTCCCATGTGGCACCATACCATATGCTTTACTGAAGTCTAGATAGATGAGATCAACTCCATTTCCTTTGTCTAGAAAATCAGCTATCTTATCGAAGGAAGCTATTAAGTTAGTCTGACCAGATCTTGTTTCATTATTTTTCCTATCACACTGTATCCAATATTTCCTTCACCTCCATGTCTTTATTTATCTGTGCCTTCAAAATCTGTTCTAAGACCCTTTGTACTTGAGGGATTAGGTTAATGAACCAATATTTGCCTAAATTTTCTTTTTTTTTTCCCCTCTCATTCAGCATACTTGCTGTTCTCCAGACATATGACAGTATCTTTGCCTAGGTAAATTAAAACTTTGTGTTCCTGAGGTTTTTATGTTCTTTCAGAAATTCAGAATAATGGCATCAGTTCAGTCTCTCATGATTACACAAATTGGACTCCTTCCATTATGAGTATGCGGTTAGTTCAGTTCTTGTTATTTGCGTGGCCATCACCCTGGTGTCAACACTTTCATCTGGCTGAAAATGTGGCAGTGTTTTTTCTACTTTTTTTTTTTTTTCCCCCAGAGCATAGTTACACCCCTCAGCATACTGTCTATGTAGCTGAATGAACTTCTCCAATTTGATTTAATGGTATGCATTGTAAGAGCTAACTCAGCTAAGATTCTGGGCTGTGTTAACAACCAATCCTCCTTGATTGCCAAAACAAAGATTTACCTTCTGCCTAGTCTTTATTTCCACTTAATAAATATTTTCTAATTTCTAATACCCTTCACTAAGCATTATGTATTTATCCTGGTTTTGTTTTCCTCTGCATCTTGAGTGAAAAAACAAAGTGCCACCATTAAAATCAGGGCAACTATCCAATAGCATTCACCTTCTAAATAGGAAAAATAAACTGGAGTTCTTACTTGCACTCACCAGTCAGCAGTACACTGTGTGTTTGGTCGGAAACAATTTAAATGAAAAAAGTCTTCAGAGATATGCAAGAGATATGAGATCACCATCAGTGTTTGGACAAGTATGATTGCAAAGGTAACAAGTACACAACAGGATAAAATAAAAAATAATAACTCAATATTTATAAATTGCAATTTTGTTGGAGCAAGTGGTCTATACACTTTCCTGGAACTCTTTTCCTTTTGTATAAGAAGGAAAAAAAGCTAAAGAAGGGCTAAAAGAAAACTTTAACAGAGCCCTTTCTTGTTTATTCAGTGTATGTGTTCAGTGTATCATGTGTGTTGGTCCCATGCTGCACGATACAGCCAGCCTTCTAAGGCAAACCACTGTGAGAGCTGCCAAGAATCCCTCCACAGCCACTTCTTCTGGATGAATTTGTTGTGCTGGTGTATCTAGCTGTGAGCTCGGAGCAGAAATAGCAAGCAATAGTATCCTGCTTCAGTGCCCATTTGCTAGGTTCCCAAGCAGTCTCACTTCTCCACCTTTACCACTAAACACATAGTTGGTAGCTCAGACCTTGAACTATCTCCTGCAAGACTGGAGCTGGAGGACCTCCCAGAAACCACACTTACTGGTGGTAAGCAGTCAGCTGAGTGCTCAATGGACCAATGTAGCTAAGACCTGCCACTTCTTGCAAAATTCACCCTCCTGCATAAGCCCACAGAGCAGGTGTTCCCTAACCTCTGACCTTGAAGGTCTTTGTGATGAGGAGCCTAAGCTGCTCGGTGGCACAGGGGCTAGGAAGGAAGGATGGGGAAGCTTCCATGCTTGTGCTCTGAGGTAAAGCAGGAGGAGCAGACAGTGCTAGTTCTGTTTTCCTGACATTAACAAAATTCACTGTGCAGGCCTGGGAGGAATAAACTTTGTGACTGTTGCTGACCTGTAACCATTTTGATGACAGGTGTTGGATGTTTTGCTAAGAAAACTGAAGAAAAATTCAGGTTGGGAAGAATGTTTTCAAGGTCATACTTCATGCCGTTGGTAAAGATTTTATTCAGAATAAAGCAGGAATGCCCCTTGCTGAACAACTGCTCTGTTGGACGTTCATCTCTACAACAAGCAAAAAGGTGATAGGAAATAAATTACTAAAATTCAGTGCTAACCCAGAGGTGAAATTATTTTAGCAGTTTGTACATTTTAAAAAAGTAAAGCAGTTTCACAGTATTGGCAGAAATGTGGGTGTAGAAAAGTTTATTTTCTGACCAATATTTAAGGACCAAATGCAGTTCATGTTACAGGCCCCATATTTTTTACAGGGACTTTGCCAGGTGTCAGAGAAGGCATTTACAAATGAGCACATGGCTTTTGCTTACACTTTCTGAACTTTGAAGTTTCTGCTGCTTTCCTGCTGAGAAGAACACATTAAAGTTCAAGTGGGATATAGAATTGTTATTTAAATCTTACAGTCAAATTAGACCCTACAGACATGATTGTATAGCATTATTGTCTCAGTCCCCATGAAGTTAAGTGTTCTCGTACAAAATATGATGTGTTTCAGCTTACCACCTGCTGCACAAGTATTCATCTCGTTGTTAAAAGATATCAGACAAAGTGGTGTTTTATTTATTTTTACACGTGTGAGTTATTTTTAGTGGTAGTACTGGTGTCACACTACTGCTTTTTCCTGCAAGTCATGGGAACATGAAACTGCTACCTGAAGTTTTCAGCCATGTTCATGAGAAAAGCCTCTAGGCTTTTCTCAAAGATCAGGACTGTGTTTTTCATTGTGTCCTGCTTTTGAGGAAGGATCATTTCACCTTGGAGTGCTGCTCTTGGGAGAAGTGGGCTTTTGCATGCAAGTTTCAGTTGTGGCCGAAAGATAAATGAGGAGATGGCAGGGTTGAGAGCTGCAGGACAGCAGCAGCAGAGGGATCCGCGGCAGAAGGAGGTCTGTAAGTCAAGAGAGAGAGGACCTTCATGTCATGGATTGGCTAGAATGACTTCTAAAGAGCTGCTTGTTCAGAAGTCATAGTTCCATGAAAACAAATTGCATAGCAAACACTCAACTTGATTTCACCTGGATTTTCTTTTGAAAGAAGACCATGGAGAAAGTGTCAAAATAATCCATTTCAACATTGTTGGGGTTTCATTTTTCACTTGAAATGATTTTTCAATTTTGAATTATATTTTCCTGTATACAACATACTATATATTACTCCAGAAAAAAAAATAATTAACATCAAAATGTGATATTGTGAATGGCCTTGAGTGGTTTTTAAATAGTTCTTTGCAAGAAATTTTGAAATATCCATGTTCTATTCCTAGCACAGAATGAAACTGTTGTCACCAGAGCTCTGTCTGTATAGCCTCAGATTAAGTCTGCAGCTGGTTTGGGCAGTAAAGAATGACATTGCCTGCTTGTCTCTCTAGCTATCTATTTTGGATTTCGGAAAATGTTTTTTTACAGATTCCGTGATTTCTGAGAGAGCTTGATCTGTACCACTCTGAAGTCCCCAGAAACGTTTTCCCTGGCTGGAGTTTGGGCTGTATATGGGGAATTTTTGTACTGTTATCACCAGTATTTGTTCCTTTCTTTAGAGGATTGTTACATAACTCTGGAACACATTTGTAGGAAGACAACACCAGAGTGTGGGATGAGATGAAATGAGTGCCCTTCTAATCTTAACATTAATTACAGTGAGCTATAAAAGCAGCACACAGCTGTGATAGAAGATCTCCTTTTCTTTTTTCTTCTTTGTTTTTCTTTCTTTTTTTTGGCTGTGACTTAGTAAAAATGTATTTTGCATTAGTTCTTTATTGCACACCTGTATAAATCATACTCTTGGGTAGGCAATGTTTTTTAAAACAGCATAGCTGTCAATTGCTTGGATAACAGCACATTTTGTGATACTATCGGATGACATATAACTTGTTAAATTACATTCAAAAAATATTGATGAGAATTTCACTATAATTAAATGACAATAATAATGAGACCAATATTAGCTGCTGCCATCAATTATGTAAGATGGAGTGTTTATTATATATTTTTCCTGAAAGCCTTGTCTGTGGTTGGAAAGGTATTTCATTCAAAACCATGCTGGTGCTTTTAACACTCAGAAAGATGTTGACTTCTGAATTCACATTCAGATATTCAAGCCATGCCCAGAGGACAAGTTCTGTGTGCAAGAAATTTTCTAAAACTTTCTGACGTTCTTTTAAGGGTATTTTATTGATCACTCCAACATCATGCATTTCTGTTTGCTCTTTTTGGTTTTTTTGTTTTGTGTCTATGTCATTAAGATGTTGTTTCAAAAAGTCAGGCCAGATCAGTGGATAGAATTGTAGTCACTTCCACATAAATGTTTTGTTGACTACTGAACATTGTTTATTACCATTGTCGCAGGGTGAGGGCACATTTTCTCATCATGATCCACTTAATGCAGTTTTCAAAAGGCAACACTACTAATGACACTCGAAATTGTTTATATCTGAAATATCAACACCCAGTTACTTCAATGGTAAAGCAACCATATTCTGCTGTGTGTATCTCAGCAGAGGGTCAGGTTCTGCTTTCCGGTGCATCAGAGCAGCACCCCTAGCACGAGGACAGAACTGGACCCATGTACACACTCCTCATGTGACTAAGAAGCTATCCATTGCAAATCTGTGTGGTAATGACTAGTGCATTTTCTAAATAGAATACTGTTTCTAGTGAGGTCTCACAGAGACTTATTTGTATGTCATTATTTATTTTTAAATGATTTAGAAGAGGGGTAGACGCTAAGGTGACGAATCATGGTGTTGGTGTGCTTTTCAGGAAAACAAAAACAAGCTGAATGTGAGGAACTGCAGGAGGTCCTGATACCAAGTGACTGGAGTAAAATGCTGAAAGGAAAGTTAATATTAAAAAATATGAATTTGTGCACATATACTTCAAAACCAGCCCTGACTTCATGTATAAAATGCGGATTGTTCCACTGCTCAGTAAATATGTGTGTGTGAGCATCCTTAAAACTGTCTGTGGTTTTGATCCCGCAGCTCACTCATCCCCAGCCCTAGGGAAGAACAAGACAAAATTCACAGCAACGCTTGTGCTGGAGCAAGTAGGAATAGACTGGGATTTCTCACCCTGGAAAGAGATAACTGAGGGCGATGTAATGGAAATCTTTAGAATCACAAATGGTATGAAGCAGGTGAGGAGAGAATCACTGTTCATGGTTTTCTGCAGCACGTCAGCTACAGGCAGCGCATGAAATAATCAAATGGAAGTACACAGAAAGCAAAAGGAGACTCTTTTTCCTCTCCATTCTTAAACTGCTCTTACTCATTGCTACAGGGTATTATGGATGTTCACATGGATTCAAAGGTATTTGGATCAAGTCATAGGCAAACAGTCCATGAAAATCTATTGAAAAAAAAAGGTGCCACCTTCAGCTCAGAAGTCTCTGATTTGCAAGTTGCTGTAAGGAGAGAGAGCACATAATGAAATTAATGTCTTCAGCTTGCCTTACCTAAGTCTTACCTAAGACTAATCCTAGACCTTCCTACAGATGGAATAGGATATTGCAATATTCTTGCTCCTAGACTTTCCTACAGATGGGATAGGATATTGGGTTATTCTTGCTCGTAGAACTTCCTATATATGGGATAGGATATTGGGTTATTTTTATAAATCTGAATAAGTATTTTTTTCTTAGTTTAAGAGGTAGTCCCAGTTGAGAGTAATCTCCCTAGTAGTGCAGCGTTGAGTCTGTGCCACAGCTCTTCAACAATACTTCTATTAACTGTGTGAACTGGGAAGTTCTCAAGCATCTTCAGAGAAAAGTGCCAAGGGGACATCGGTCAGTTCGACCTCCACTAGGCTTACTGAGGGGCTTCTTTATGCAAGTGCTTTTTAGTGTCTGCATTCTAGGGCAGGCAGGGGAGAACTGGTTGTTTCTGGACCATCCCTCAGCACAAACTGTGTCAGATCTTAAATATATCCTGGTTTGAAGATTGTGAAATTGTGCTAACCACACGAACACTGAGGGGCAGAGCAGTTGCAGAGCTTCTCAGTTGTCCTTGTGCCCACTGCACAACTTACTGAGGATGGTTTCTATGTCAGAGCAGCAGGACAGGAGTGTTGCATAAATGCTTGATCAAACTTAGTGTTGATCAGTGGTACAAGTGAGGAGAAACTGTTCTAACTTTATAGAAGCAATGAGGTAACTAGCACTAAATGTGCGGCTTTTAAAGGGGGGAAATACTCTTTTAAATGATAATGCTTTTCTCAGATAAGAAATGTCCTTAGGTAAGACTGTGAATGGAAATAAGTTAAAACCTGACTACCAAATGTTTTGCATTGGTAAAGAGAGAAAAACAAACAATTGCTTGTCAGGATGTTCACTTGCGGGGTTACACAAGGAGCGTGAGCCTATTTTGGAACCTGCCTGCTCTCTGTGTTTTATCTCAATCACACATTACAAATATGCAAAGCAGTCTGGTCAGTGTTGTTTTTGAAGGATGGATAAAGCAGACGGATGAACTTGTTTAGGTGAAAATAGAAACAGGTTTCTAATCTGGTCTTTTCTTTTGTTAAGTACTCTTTCACTGAACTTTTTTTTCTGAAGTTTGGTAAAACCTGAGATTCACATGCTTCTGCATTTCCTGTTTTTGACCAATAGAGGAAACAGAAACGCTGAAGTACTATAAGATGTTATTTTAAAATATTTCCACACTGTAAACCAGGAAGTTTTGGAAATCTTGCAAGAAGTCTAATCCTGCAGACTGTGAAATCCCAAAATGGTTGGACAAGTTTATCCAGTCTTTCCATTAGTTACAGTTGTATCTGACGAGGATCAAAATAGATAGAAAACGATCTATTAGAGTGAAAAATAATTTACGTGTGCAATTGCAGTTGAAGGGCTTAATTCCATGATGGGAAATACATCTTAACCTGTGCTACAATAGAAGGCCAAATGCCAGGGAGCTGTGGGAGGAGCTGGAGACTGAGTGGCCACAGGGCACAGCAGGTAGAAGGCTCGGTGGTGGGAATGGGTAAGTGCGGAGAAGGACATCCACTGCTTTCTGAACTGTGGCAGTGAGAGTGGGATATCAGCATGAGATAGATGGACAGTAGATGGAGTCTCTATAAGAGAGTTGAGAAGCAGGCAGGCAGGAACTAGAGTAGCCAACAACAGCAGTCCAGCGGTAGAGATGGTGCAGGGAATGGAGTGCAGTGCAATATGTGCATGGGACAGATAGTCTGTATATTTTGTTTATAAGAAAGGAGACGGGACCAGAATACAGAGGAGGCTGAGAAATATGAGCTATGGGGAAAAGAAGATTAGACCAAGAATTTTCGACACTAATGATAATGTTGCGATATTTTCAAGGAGCATCATACAAAGGTGTGCTATGAGGTACATGATAGACAGTGAGCCTACAATGAATTAACTGTCAAGAGTTAACATGATTCACTCTGAAGAGTGATAGAAACAAATAATTACAATTTGAGATACCCATCCTAGAGAACACGACCAATGGACAAAAAGAAAAGGAAGACCTAAGTTCAGGTTGCAATATCCACTTTCACTCCTTGCTTCTGAAGCACATTCTGCCCCTCTCATTCCTGGAGCTGGATGTTAAGTTGTCCAAGGAGGGGCGAATGGCTAAAGGGGAAAAATTGCTAAGAAATCCAGAGTATCACTCAGTAGGAAATAGCTGGCATATGGAGTCCAGCGTTAGTTTATAGCTGCATTGGTATTTTGTGCTTTAAACATTAATTTAAACTTAATGATATTTTTATGAATTTTAGTCTAAAGCTAGATAAGAGATTGTTCAGATATGTTTAACATTTGAAAGGGTTTTTTGATTAATAGGATTGATAAATATTTTCCATGTTGTGAAACATTGTGATATGTTTTAGAAAACTTTACATGGGACTGTGTATTGAAATCATTATTGAAATAGTGCAAAGTTTACTTTTTGTTATGCCATTAGTAAAACATAAGAAACTGAAACCACTCCGAAAACCAGAACATTTCATATCATTGGGCAGGTGCATTTTTAAGCCCCTTTAGCATATTCTAGTACAAAAATGTGCCTTCAGGCAGTTCTAAATTTTCACAGATTTTAAAGAAATTCATTTTAGGATGAATATGTATAAAGACATTAAGCTGTTCCTCAGAGTGAGATATAAGGAATAGGGGTGGGAAGAAGGAGGACTTGCTTGCTTGTTTGTTTGTTGTATTTAGATAATGAGAAGAAAACTTAGCAGTGCTCTGAGCTCCCTAAAACCTGATTAGTAGTACAGCTAGCACCAGGAACTCACCAAACAACTAACAGAAAAATTCCTTTTCTCTTCTCTTACTCGTCTCCCTCCATAGCCCAGCTTAAGAGACAGTGATCTTCCCCTCTTGAATCACAGGATATCTGAGATCTCCTCTCTTTAGAACTACTTTCTTTCCTGCTGTATCTGAATTGCTTTTCATTTACTGGAAGCCTTCACAGATATCTTGAGTCTGTCAGATTATCACGGAGCTCATCATTATTAGTTACTCATCAGATGGTATCTTGCCCTATACATAGATACCAGTCCTTAATTGTCCGTGAGTGTATTTTGCCATGAGCACAGCAGTACATCTTTATGAGCGGCACTGTAAAAACAAGTCATTTCTTAGTTGGGATGTGACAGACTGTTGAATCCTGAAAAAATAAGTTGCAGTGATAAGCTTTTAGATCTAGATATTGTTCTTTCCACTACCTGTTCCATTACTCATATTACCTGTTTCCAGTCTATTTGAATAGGTGTCAAAAGTGCAGGCTTGACGTGTTGAACAATTGCCTTCAGAGAGGCCCTTGGTAAACAACACAGCCATGCTCAGTGGAGAGCTCTAAACACCATTAACCTCGAATTAAATATTGTTTAGCTGCTTTGAACAATAATAGGGTTTGGAGTTTCTCTCCAGTGTTTCTTAAATTCTATATCAAAGTTTTATGTTCTGAAGTTTTTCTGTATGTTTTTAAATGAACTGTGTTCTCTGCAAGGAAAATTTTGAGAAATTTTGTATTTACGCTATTAATGATAATATTAAGTAGCATATACAAATGAGAGCAGTAACTATAATTACTGATAAGACTATAGATCTGTAGTAAATATAAGCATGTACATTTTCAATCTAATCTATTTAAAATATTTATCTTAAATAAATAATTATTTGAGGCAAAATATTTTGGAGAAACTCCTGAAAGGGATGACAAATGTACGAACATACTAAGGGAATATGGTATTACAAAGTTCCTTAAAATTTACATAATGGACTCTAAAGTGTCTACAGTGTCATGAGGAAGAGATACTCTGAACAAGTGAAATGAAGAGAGAGAGGATAAGGAAAAACAGAACAATTACCAACAAGTATGGAGGCAATTAGCCATCCATCAGTATGTAAAGTATCCCTGTGTATCTAGTAACCAAGTGTCAACGGTTTACGGGCGTTAGGCCCGATTCCGTGACAAAGGGGACGGGGGACCCAAGGGCCCACGTCCCGGGAAAAGGGGAAAGGGGAAAAGGGTAGGGAGATGGCCCTGAGAGCAAAGAACAGCGGCAACAATCTGAGGAGAAACAAACTAATTTACTAAATAAGATATCGGAATGCAAAACAACACACTATAATACAATATAATTACAATTTAAGCTGATAAATCCAATACAGAGAGAGAGAATGTCCCAAAATCAAGGTAGGCCTTACTCTACTACCGACGATAAGACGGCTGGAGAGCGAGGTGCTGCCAAGACGAGAGACGGCGGAAAAAAGGGACGAGGTCTCGTGATCTGCAAGTTTTTATACTGCGAGCTTTTATCTTTTCCCTCCGGCTGGAAAATGGTAACAGAGGAGCAAAGTGCCGTGGGGACTGTAGTAGTCCTTCTCTTCTGAGAACCAGGTACATTCACTACATGATGTTATGATGTGGAATACCAATAACCGAAAATCATAAAACCATGACACCAAGCCACAAACATTTATTTGCTTTTGTGCTCAGTGTAGAAGCAGTTAATGACTCCAAACAAGATTTCAGACACCCATTGCATGTGCAGAGGTTATAGTAAAAAAAAAAGGGGGGGGGGGGAGTCAATTGCAGTGAACAGTCAATAAAGTACAGTGTATACAATGTGAAGAAATTAAAGAAATTTAGAGAGAAAATGATGATGATGAGAGATGATACTGGGCTCTGATAGCAAGAACTGTACTGATTGGATTTGAAACAGAGAAGGAGGACTTTTGTGAAGAGATTTTTTAAAAGTCTCTTTTAACCATGAGGAAGATTTGGTGGGTGAAAATTCTCATGTGATATAGAAGTAGTGATGTGAATGTTAGGGGGACCGAAGAGGAGGGGGCTGCTGTAGTGGTAAAGCAGGTGATGCCTCCGAGTTTTTGATGTGAGGTTTGATCAGAAACTGAGAGATTTTAGAAAATATTTGGAGACAGATATGGCAGAATTATGACACAGCTTGGATCTGTGATTGGATGGGAAGTCAAAGATGATCCTCAAATTATAACTCTTAATGCCAGTGAAAATTATGGCACAGCTAATGGGGAGAGGTCAGAAATGTTTAAGTGAAGGTGAAATGCTTGGTTTTGGTTGGAGAATGTGGGAACGTGAACTTATAGTTGGAGAATATACTCGAGAGGCGGGCCTGTGAACAGGTAAAGGCAGTGGAAGGAAGTGAACAGAAAGCTGGAGGAGGGATAGGAGGATGCAAGTATGAATGAGAAGTGGCAGGAGAAAACATGAGCAGAAGACAGACAGATGTATAAAAGAAGAAAGGAAGAAGAAAAGTACAAAACAGGAGTTTCATTATGAGGAACTGGCCAGGATTTCAGCCATTGATTTCACTTTGAACCAGAGAAAAAAAAATCAGTCTGTGGAAATTCCTGGGATGGTGAAGAGCTGGCATCCTTTCTGAATCAGGACTGTCCTGATTCAGAGGATAACAACATTTTAAACATGCATGGATATATTTCACTGTTGCCTTTACTGTTACCTTGATAATGTTTCGTGACTGCATTTTCTGAAGTTATCAATGGGTTCCCATTAAAGTTTCTTTAATTAACATTTTCTAAAGGAAAAGAACAACCAGCAGCAATGGGAATATTTGAAGAAATGTTCTCACTGAAAATGGGCATACATTCTAAATGCAAAAATGTAGGAGGCTTTTAAAACCTCGTGTCTTCTAAAGATACATTGAGCTACGAGGCACAAAATCTGTAATTCTCAGATTTTTCATCCTCATTTCGTATGTTCATAAAGGAAACACTATTTCACTGGCCGACAGCAACTGAGAAGCACCAAATTCGCAGTGCTGCTGCCTGCCACCCAGGAGATTAAGAGAGTAAGTGGAGAGGAATAGCATATCCAACTGGAACTACTGCAGGCAAAATGTAGGAAGATGATCAGTGAATGCAAATGAGCCCTCTCACTGGAGAAAGTGGTGAAATGACTTCTTTGGATAGTATAAAAATTTCACATTGGTTTTAGGCAAATAGATAAGAGCACATTGTTAATTTTAAAAGACAAATTACTTGAATAATTACCCCACTTTTTAAACACTTCCTTAATTATTCCAAGGCATATCTTTAGTGAAAGTGTGAGAACGACAAGCCAGAAAATTTTAAAACTTTGCAGGTATCCAAGCCAGAGTTGCTGATAGCTAAGTTTAATCTGCAGGACTGGTGTCTAGGAAAAGTCACATTAACTCCCCAGATAGAGAAATAAAGAATGAAGAATCAGGACTTTTAATTATTCAAAGCTTAAAATTCTGTATTGAAGAAGCAACCAGATGAGTGTGCACATGCGTGTCTAAACATACAGATAGATAGACACGTAAATAGACTTAAAATGCTTTCTTTACTATTTGAAACAGAGCCATTTCCATCAGTGGTTAGTGGTAGGCTTGCTTTTTATCATACATCACTGATACCAGTTGTTAGCTTTCTTTGACATTGGGTTGAAATGCACCAACATGGCATATAGGCTGGAAATGGGTGGCATTGAGCAGAATAGCTTTGCCACACGATGATATGCTTCAGCACTGACAGACTACTAGCCCAGCGTCAATCATTCTGTCTTTGCCAATCAAAAGCACATCCTTCTGGAGGCGCATTCTGTTGACACTAGCACCCCAAACAGAGTGAAAGGTTAATGCAATGACATTTCAAAGATGACACATTGTCAAGGGCCCAGCAAAAAATAGCAGAACTAGACTGCATTTAGGAAAACTGAGGTGGCTAACAGGACACACACATGATGACGACATTCCCAGAGGGGATGGGTTTGGTGCAAACAACCTTGAAGGACCTCGTTCAAGAAAATCAGGAGTCAGGAATAGATAACAGCGTAATAAGATATGGCCAGGTACCCTGAGGTTCTTTCTGTTCTCAACTGTAAAAAACAAAAGTCATTTTGCCAGAGCTCTGGCTAACTTTTGCCAGAGAAAAGAGCAGGAGCTAGAATGACAAAGCCTTTGGGATTTGCAAAGCCCTCTATTTAATCACAGGGATTTGCAGGGCAGCTTGTGATTAAAAAATGTATAATAGTAATTATTTTTCTTCTTAGGTAAAGACATATACCACCTATACCAGTTTTCAAAAGCAATAAATAATGATTAAAGTAATTCAGATTATAGAACATATTTAGAAAGGCATATTCCTGCATCTATCCTTGGTTCACATAAACGCTCTGTACATATTTCAGAAGTCCATTTCAGTTGCTCCACATCTCCATTACACTTCCATTTGTTTCCATTGTTCTTTCAGCTTCTTTGGTTTTCATCTATCCTACATAGAAGGCTCTCTTCTATGTAGGATGTAACTTCTTCTAGTCTCACCTCAGAGATAATACAAACATTCATTTTTGGCTCATTATTCTGAAGAGCAAGTGTGTGGGAAAAGAAGACTAAATGGTATTCTTTCTCCCTGTCAACAGATGACCAATTGGAGCAGTGTCTCTTTTTTTGCCATGATACCTCCTGTTGACTACAGTTAAGCTCTGCTGAATTATTCCAGTTACAGATCAAGCTTCGAACATCCTGTTTATTAGGCAGAGATTTAAATGCCATTTGAAGACAGAATGGTAAAGTGCATAAATTGATTACCTGGTCTAAACACGGAATAAGTTGTTTCAGAGTATTTTGAAGGTTTAATTGGAAGATAAAATCTCAAATAATAAAAGCAAATTTCTTTTAAAATTGAGAGCAGTGTCAAAAGTGCTGCAGTTGTCTCTTCCCATGAGACAATGACAAGAACTCAACCGATACCGTGTCTGGGTCTGAGCTTTTCTTCATTGATGTCATTAGTAAAATTTTAATTGACCTCAAGAGGGGTAAGACTAGGGTCTGTGTAAGTTAACGTTATCTTCTACAAAGCTAAGTACAGTAGATCAGCTTTGTATTATGCACTGATCATCAGCTACTTTTTAATCCTATAAATGTACTTTTAAAATTAAAACATTAAGAAATATTATTCCTAATGAGTTGTTTGATTTAAGAGATAGAGATAAGCCCAAACTAGATGTCCAAGATGAAAATTGCTCCAAAAAAAAAAAAACTTAGAGCAAAAAATCAGAGAGTAATAGGTTGTCCTGACATTTTTCAACATGTTCTATCGTAAAGGAAAGAAATATTCATCCCTGGGACAGATTCCCTTCCTCTGGTCTTGGATAGGTTTCTTCATATGAGTTGTTTTGCCCATTGGGGGATGCCTGTCTCACTTGTTTGACTACAGAGGAAGTCTAGGCAATGCACAGGCTAGGTATAAAATGTTTAGGCACTCAGCATTCAGATAAGTTGCAACTTATCCTGCAGTGACTGAAGTTCACTACCATGAACCTCCATCTCCCGTATTTACCACCTTTTGCATCTCAGTCACTGCTCTATTGTGTCATTCTGCTGTCTCTTAAAACTCCTCTTTCTCTTCTCCCACAATTCTGTGCACATCCCTTCCTTTGCAGCCATTCTTTTGACAGATCTACTGGTGTTGTAGATTATCATAGAATGATAGAATCATGGAATTATAGAATAGCTTTGGTTGGAAGGGACCTCAAAGATCATATAGTTCCAACTCCCTGCCATGGGCATGATTGCCAATCACTGAGTAAGAACTAGATAAGGAATTGAAGAGGTAAGTTGCAGATGAGTAGCACTTTCAAGGATAATATTGGCACATAAATACTAGGCCTCAACATCTGTAAAGGTAAATGCGTATTCCCAGAAAAATCAGGATGTATCAGCTAAAATCAATCCAACTCTCTATTCTGCAAGATTTACTAAAATTCTTGGACCCATTTCCCTTGAGTCTGGAAATGTTTCTCAAGTCTAAAGCATAAATTCATTCCTCATTTCTCATGCTTGCTTATAGACTGAGAAATCCACACAGCTGAATTGTTGTTCCATAGGAGACTTTCAGAAATAGATTCATCATCAATTCGATTGAGGTTTACATAGTTTCTGTTTGAAGGCTGTAAACTAGCTCCGTGTAAAATGTTCCCACTGGTTCTTCCTGTTTATGACTTGTTAGGATTAGACAAGCAATGCGTTTGAACTTGGAACCAAGATTTCAGGGAACACATCCTCATGGCTTGGGAAGAGCAAAAATTGCTTATAGAACTCTTCAACCAAATAGTTTGTGAAAGGTGAACTCATCAAAATAAATAAGGTATAGGAAGAAGTTTGCTGGTGCTCTGCTTAGTGTTTTAAAGAACAAAGGGTATCATATAATAGTTTTAGAATCCTTTCAACAGGGCTCTTGTGGCTGGTTACAGACTTTTGTATCTGTTCTTGGACATGCTTGCAAACTGGGTGTCTTCTGGACATGCAACACCAGTATCAGCCCTATATGAAGAAGTCATGAATGTTTGTACTGTGTAGAAGTATTTTTTCTATGCCTGTTAACAAAGTACAGATATACAATTTTTATCTGAAAAAATGGTATTGAAGGAATGGGTACTTCGTGTAAGAATGTGGAACTGTATGAGCTTCTCTTTAAGGTCTATGAGGTAGTTGTTTGCTCTCTTAGAAGACTCTTTGGAGCCTAAGAGGCCCTTAACTACGTGGAAGAATAACTTGGCAGTGGCTGAAAAGCTGGGTATTTATGCATGTTCAGTCTTCCAGATGGAGTCTATAGACAGACTTCTGTGCCTTGTTTATGCAGTGTTTTGGTTTGAGGCATATGAGGAATCTTTTTGGCTTAGCAACAAATTTTAACTTTGAGCCCCACTGCAAGGAATAGAATGCAACTGCTTTTATTAATACAAATTGTTCAGTTGGACAAATGTAATGGCATAAAAATAGCATGCTGCTAACTTGCTTTTGAACAGAAACTTGAAAGAGTCTGTATACAGTGCAAATATTACATTGTACAAGCTTTTCCTTTGAAGAGATGAAAAAATATAGTTATGCTTAGTATTTTCATCTGTCTATTAACCATTCCAAATATAGTCCTTATTAAATATATGGGATTGCAAGCTTTTTACAAAGGAGTTTCTTTAAAATTGCTCAGGCACATAAAAGTTTGGCTTATTCTACAGACTAGAAGTCGGCTAACTCAGAACACGCGTTTGCATTAGTATTAATGAATATTATTTTTTCACAGCCTGCATACCAATTATTTCAATGTATACAAAAAAAAAAAAAGCATGCAGATAAAAGATACTAACTTAGAGGGATGTCACATGAAAAATGCATTACAAGGTCAAATCCAGCCTAAACTTTGTTTTTTCTTTTCGTTAATGTTTTTAGAAGGAGTCTTCAAACTTGTAGGTGGTGACTCAATGGGATTTGATATGAAGATGTGACACCTCATCTTAAATTCCTTAGCCACATTTCCTAAGTTGACAGGAATGTCAGGAAGTGTGCCTGATAAGGCTTGCTGTCCTCTCCGAGCTGACTAATCATACATGAAGTCTTGGCAAGAGATAACCAGGTTACAGTAGAGCCAAAATGACATCACATCAACTCAATTTCATATCCTGTAGACACCAGTGCCTATCACCACTCCAGGTTGCTAACATCCTTGACACACAAATGGTATTTTCAGTCTCCGATGTCCCCCTTTTACCCTGTGTCTGTCACTCTGTGGTAAATCATGAACAAATTTGTCACTAAATGTAAAGAACCATTAACTCATGGGCACTTTGTCATCTGAAGCATAATTTTATGTGCATGGCTCGCCAATCCCTGAACTCTTAGCTATTTGCATAACAGTTTCCTATATGAATTTATGACGGAGGATAGTGCTGAACTTGTTAAAATTCCATGTGAATCTCAGCACAGAAAATGGACTGGTGCTTTAAATCTTGGAGAGTTGTTCACATCAATAATGAATTTCAAATAATTTATTCACTTCAAGTGTAAGTGGTTGGCATACAGTCCTTACAGCTGGTTTGTTGAGATAATTGATTTCCATATAGTTTAAAGATGGGGAAAAGAAACATATGACAACTACAGCGGGTTTTGAGGCAATTGTGAATGCCATATCAGTTTAATTATAGCTCCATCTTTAGCTGACATGGGTTCTACCCTATTGGAATTAAAATATCCTCGCAACTTGAAATGTAACAGTGATGATTTTTTTATGTTCTTCTACCTACCTTGTATGCTAGCTTAGGGCACTGTTACAAGTACACTTATAGCTTTTTTCAGTGGATAGTTAACATGACATGCAAGACTGGTCTGCATGACACAGATAACTCCAGGGAATAGCAACAAAGTAAATGAGATGCATTAGTATCTGGATGTGAACTGGGGGATATAAGTTCTCAGAACTTCTTGTTTAATTTATAGAATTGTGTTTTTTCCCCTGTGCATAAGATTTCAAAATGGTAATCATATTCAGGAAATGAGATGTTCCTACTTCAGGTACTAATACCAATATGTAAAAGATAATCATTAACCAAATGTACTACTCAGCAGTGCCTATTACATGTATACAAGCTAAGTGAGTTGATAAAAGAAGCTTTTACTTAAAATTAGCTATATTGATGACAGAAACATTGGGAAAGCTGGAAGGATTTATTTTTTGTTGTGTTTGTTTGTTTCTTATTGGCCACTATGAACAGAGCAAAAGTTTATGGAACAAATAATATAACAAAAATTTGCATTGCAGCTAACACTATAGTGTACTGCAGCTGTATGAATTCCAAGCTGGCTGCTCCTGCATATTAGCATTTAGGGGCTGGGCTGCACATTCTCATGTAGAAGACATATACAAAGGCTGCTCCAAAATTAATGCCTCCTATTATGTTGGCCCATAATGTCAGAAGCGGATGTTGGTAGTATAGCAGTAAAGGTTGAACCTTCCCACCAATATTCCATTACATTTTGTTGCTGTGCAACAGATGGCAGCAGAGGGGCATTCTGACAAAACAGCATCTGACATGGAAGTGCGTATGAAGCAAAGGTGTGTCATTGCATTCCTCCATGCAGAAGAAAATTGCACCCATTGACATTCACTGATGCTTGCTGAACATTTATGGAGACCAAACAGTGGCTGTGAGGACAGTGAAGTGGTGGGTGGTGCCTTTCAGCAGTGGCAGCAGTGATGTGAAAGACAAGCCACGTCCGGATGGCTATGTACAGCTGTCAAAACCATGAAACGAAGAGCATCTCGATCAGCTCATCTACATGAATAAGATGATTGTGACCAGGGAACTGTGTACAGAGCTGAATATCTGATTTACCATTATTGGAAATAATGGTGGCAACACTGGAATATTGCAAAGTTTGCACCAGGTGGGTTTCACAAATGCTCACAATAGAAACAGAAAGAACACTGTATGCAAGTTTGTCAAGACTTGTTGAACCAATAGGAAGCTGAAGGTAACAATTTCCTTCATCCAGTTTCCTGCATCACATCATTACCAGTGATGAGGTGTGGTGTCACTACTACAAGCTGGAGTCAAAACAGCAGTCCATTGGGTGGTAACTTGTGAATTCCCCATCAAAGAAAATGACACAGCCCTCAGCAGGTGATGTACACTCTCTTTTGGCATAGGAAAGGGGTGATTCTTCTGGATTTTCCGGAGCCCAAACAAACCCTTAACTCTGAACTCTACATTGCAACACTGACTAAGCTGAAGGCTTGAACTGACAGAGTCAGGCCAGAGAAGAAGACAACCTTTCCCTTGTGACATAATAATGCCAGGCCCCATACCGTTTTGAAGTCTGTGGAGCGCATCATCGATCTTGGATGGACTGTCCTACCACAACCACTGTATAGTCCAGATTTGGGACCTTCTGTCTTCTATCCATTCTGGGTGATGAAAGATGGACTGCATGGGCAACGTTTTCCTAGCAATTATGCCATCATAGCAGCTGTGAAATAGTGGGTCACTTCTGTTAGAGCAGATTTTTATGAGTGCAGCGTGCAGGCTCTTGTTCATCACAGGTGAAAATGTGTAGCTAATGGTGATGACTATGTTGAAAAATAGTGTTTTGTAGATGATAGTTTGCTCTATTTAATAGTATTATTGTGCTCTTTGTAACTCTTGTAGTTTCTGTGGGAAAAAAAAATAGAAGGCATTGCTTTTGGAGCAACCTACATAGAGTGAGCAAAGAACTGGAACTACTAGAAACCCCAGACTTCACTCTATTTTCTTCATTCCACTAAAATTTTTGTCATAATATTTGCAAATAGAAGAGCTTCTGTTTAATTCTTATTTCATTATTACTCCATTGCTAAGTTTCACAGTGCTAAAAAAAAAAGAGAAAAGTAACAGATGGGCTATCTAGTAAACTTTCAGTCAGAGGTCTGATTTCCTTTTGCATTCTTTGTGTTTGAGTTGATATAACTTCCCAGATTCCAAACAGAGCTCTACACTTAAGTTTCAATGTTAAATTGAAGTAATACTCTTGCAGTGAGGCCACAGTTTTGTTTCAGATTAAAACAAAAGTTCTGAGTATGCCTCAAATGTACTTCCAGAGAGGCATCTGAAGGAACTAGAATAAATGACAATGGACCCTTCTGTGAAATAAATTATAGACTAGAATGAGGAGGCAAGGGCTTCAGAAGTCTAGCTTGGCATCATAGACAGCACACAAATTTTTGCAGTTAATTCCTTTCTTTATAGCTATTACAATTTTCTTTTGATGTTACTCAGCAGGGGGAGGTCCCTTGGCATTGTTACTCCTAGCTTCTGAGATTTGACAGGGAGTAACCACTGATGATTTGACAACTTGGGGTAAAAATATTTGGTAAAAATATTCAGTAGTCTCCATACTGGCCAGTATTTCACAAGAGAGGGGCAGATGAAGGACGAGGTAGAGTCTTGATTTTAATTGACGGTGTGTATAAATGATTGGAGCTGATGGTACCAGTAACGAGACCATCAGACAAGAAGATCTTAAATTTCACTGAGCTATTTTAGCAATAATAGGCCATAATTATGCTTTTTGCAAGTTTATTTTGAGATAACAGTGAATCAAATATGAGTTACAGTAAACCAAAGCATAAGGCTTTTGGCATTGACTTCCCGCTTCAATTCCAGAACACAAACTTTCACTTAAAATGGAATACAAGGGGAGCCGATCAAGCTAACAGATGCCAACACTTTCTTGTGCATGGATTTTACCTTCCAAGTTGCATCATCTCCTTCCAAAGTGGTGAGTTAACCTAAATTAAACTAACATAACTAAATACATATGTGTAGAGTGGTAGCTTCATTTTTACACTTTGACAGTAATTTCCAGCACCTTACTTCCTGCTGCTTACGAAATTATCCTTCTTTGTCTTCAGACGTGATGTCTAAGCATTAGTACCTTTAGCAGTGATTTGGAACAATGTTTATTAGGTATCAGTTTCTGTTTTTAGCTTTCAACGTCAGTTGCTGAACAGCCATACTCACTTTCAAAGGGAAGGATAAATATGAAAAGTCCTAGACCTATGTCATTTAAACTCAAATATATTTAAACAACATTTAATGTGTGTTGCTGTGTAAATTCTATACCTGCATCTAAGAATAAATAGACTATTAACCAGTGTATTTTAAAGCTTACGTAGAATACAAAGTTTTCCAAGGGGTTCCACATGAATTTTTCACTACTACTATGGCATGACAAGAGTTATTAACAGGATTTTGTCCCACTTGGAGTTAATGGGAAATCTCTCATTGATTGGTGTAGTTTACACTCCGAACTTCCAGCTCTTATTGGTGGTGCTGATAAGTACTTATGGACACCCCAGACCTGCAGCTGCTTGGTAGAGCATGTGTTTTCAGTTCTTAAAATGTTATATATATACTATGGCAAGTTGTTAATCATGCAACAGTGTTAATCTATTAGGAGGTCACTGGGTAACTATATCCCTAATTATGAGAAATGTATTATGGAAAATAGCATGGGCATCTCTTTTGCTTCCATTGTTGAAGGCTACCCTTGTACTGTGTGCCTTGAGAAGAGCTGCAATAGCAGCATAGCTGCTTACTACAAGAATAGCAAGGTTTGTAGGGATAGGTTGAAATGCACAGGTGTCGACATGAGAATGGCTTTTGGTGCACTGGAACCCCATCTTCCATTGCTATCAATATTGAGAGAGGATGTTTTATGTCAGTGTTCACCCTGAACATTTGATTCAGAACTACTGGCATCTTACTACCTACCATGTTTCATTTAGGCACCTCTGTGTACAGCTGAATGTTACCTGGTGGCTCAGAATCTTACCATTTCCTTTCAGTTCTGGGCCCAAAATTGTCTTTAGTTATTCTATTTAGTTGAATAGCTGAGAGTAGGTGTGTTTGAATCAGTGTTTTGCACAAAGGATTTTGAGACAAATTCATATGCACGAAAATTTATTAGCAGGGTCCAGAGCACACATCTGCAATGACAATGAAAGGTATACATTGGGGAGAAGAGAGAGGAAAAAATAAGATAGGGGAGGCAGTGAGGGAAGGGAAGGCTGTCCCCACTGGAAAGTTGGGAAGAGAGGTGGTAGGAGACATTCTCAGATGAGCATCTTCTCCAGGTATCCTCTCAGGGGCACCTGGTACTTCTCACATAATACTTCCAGTACAGTAACTATATAGTTTCCACCAGGAATCACTGGTGGCTATGTGGCTGATTGCTTGGTGAGCTCTGTGTAGACACATTTTTGCATGCCGTGATGTAAACCAAAAGCTTCAAGGGTAGGAAAGAAGAGAGTGTGACTCTTACTCCTGTGACAGTCTTTCCCCCTAGAATTCACCCCATCAACATTATTGCAGACTATGGCCTACATACCTCCAGGAGGATCCTGTGGTCTCTGGCAGAACATTGCTGTCACTTTCATTCTCCATGGCATCAAGATCTCCACTCTTCCCTTTTGGTGCCGTGCAGGAGAAGATCATAAATCCTCCCTGCATCTCATCATGAGTAACCCATCCAACAGTACTCTGAGAGGGACATACCAGTTGTTGGCCATGGGGAAGACAGCTTGCTATAGGGAGTTTTTACACCAAAAATGAAGTGGTACTTGTAAGTAGGCAAAGCCTATAATTATGAGCATTTGCACAGCTGTATGTTCTTATTAAAAATGACACAAAAACCTACCAACAAATGAATAGATACTCCTGAAGTGCTCGTTTAGGAGGTGTGACAAATACATTAATAAATCCTATATATTATATATTTGGGTGTTGCTTCATGTTTAAATTTAGAGAACAAAAAGGAAAAGCCCTGTCTCACATTAAACTTTTACCTTCCTTTGCCCAGGCTGCACCTAAGAATCCCCTAAAGCTTCTTTTCTGCGCTATGATGTAAAGCACTGAAGAACTATATGCAATGCAGAGCAGAGGACGCAGCAACACTGCTTTTATGCTGACTGGTTGTGTCTAACTCATCCTCTACACATAGTGAAATTTATGCAGATGTCAAGAGTCTCAAGATGCAAAAGTGTTGCATTATGTTATATTTAAACAGCAATGGGATAGCCGAGTGGTTTATATCATAGAAATTCCCAGAAATAAAATACAGAATTATGAAATAAGTGTCTCTCACTTATCCAGGTACAGAATTAACCTTTTTCCCAACCATCTTTCAGCATGAAAACATTATTATTTCTGGATAGGATAACCCAAGGAAGCAGGCACTTGATATGTAATCCATGTATTTCCTTTTTTCATATGAAATTTTGCACAGATAGACAGTCACAGAGGGAAACAATAAACAGAATACTTTAAGCATTGAACATAGTAATATCAGTTTAAAAGAATGTATTTTACCCACACATTTAACACTATATAAAATAAAACAACTGAATTCCCATATGCAAAAAAAACACGGCCTTTTCACTCTTGCTTTATGAATTTTCTTTACTTCCAGCATTGTATGTCAGTAGTCATATGTGAGATTCTCTCTGAACTATGCCACATTGTGCCAGTTGCAGAAACCAATTGATGCAGTCTGAATGGCGGGGTATGTATGCTGATGCAAACTGCTTTCCCCTGCTGACTGTTTCTGATAGGGGGATTGATCCACTTTGTGATCTTTTTCAAAACACTTCTTCCTAACTTCACCGTTTGTAGCTGATTACACTTGCATCCACTATTTGTCTCTCCTATTTAAGCAAACAAAGAAAACAATGAAAAAAAATGAAAAAGTACTGTGTTTGGTATCTATGCATGAGCAGGAGGTCTTGATTTATTTGCTCTCTTGTTTGCATAGCTCTAACGATGGTTATTTAACTAGATTATTTATTATTCATAGACCTCTGTAAACACTGGCCGTGCGTGCTGTCAGTATGTTTGCAGTTCCGCACATGCAGCAGCGGGTTCTGACTTTTTCAGAAAACATTTTGTAGTCACTTTATTACCAAATTAACATCTTACTGACTAAGGAATAAATTTGAAATCTTGACCCCATATTTAATCATCCTTCATATCAACTGATTTCAGAGTAATAATTAGGAGTTTTAATCTTCACTTCTGCTTGCAGGTTGGGACAGTCAGTTTTATGAAGACAACTATTTTCAGCTGAACCTGTAACATTCATAATTGTACAGAAATTAAATGGCTGTTTCTTCCTGCCTTCTTTTTGAATGCTTGATCGCATAATATCTGCATCTCGTTGTTGTTTTCAATCAATGTGAAATGAGTTTTGTTTATAAATGATTATTTTGTTTTGCCACATTGGTTTATAATAAGAAAACAGTAGCAGCTAAATATAGAAAGATGAATTTTTAATTTTATTATTCACCTGCAAGAAGTTATTTTCTAATTGCTTATTACCTGTGGAATATTACTGAAATTAAAATGAGAAGCACGGTCAATACTGCATACATAAAAAATTATGAAAATCTTCATTTGCTGAGAATTGTGAAATGTTTATTGGTTTATAGACATAGAGTCCTCCAGGGAGTGCTACAAATCCACACAAACTCCCTGCATCTCCGACATTGCATTTGGAGCACTGATTTAGACAAAATACGTGTAAAAACTCCTGTAAGCAGGCAGCTCTCTAGTGACTATACATCTGCAAAGGCTCAAGAACATAAATTATTCCAACACAAGTCGGGAATAAATTACGGTCACTTCACAGACTCCAGAGCTGCTTGATCCACACAGTAGCAAAGGAAAAAAAAATGAAGTGTTTTAAAGTTAGGGAACAAAAGATTATTTAACCATCCTGCACACGTGTGTGCATTTTAACATAGCTATTTTAAGTAGCATAAAGGCAATGAAACTGATAGGAAAGAGGACTTTTGATAGTAGGACATGAAATGATGTGAGACTGGCCTAGGTACAACACTTTTCCCAAGGTGTAGCAGAGCTGAAGCAGCCACCTTCTTCTCAGGAAAGAAACTGAATCAAGCTTTTTCCCTCACAGCACATACCTTAACTCAGGTCAACTCTGTATCCCCTGCAAAGATAAAAGCACTGTGTTTTCTTTTCTTGTTTGTACCCCATAGACTTTCAAGAAGATTACACAGATTTGACCAAACAAAAATAAACAAAACAACATGAAAACAACCCAAAATAAAACAAAACAAAACAACCAACCAAACAAGCAAAATCAAAAACTGTTGCCAATATTCCATTTCTGACAGTGGCTACTAGTGGATACAGAGATGGCCAAAATAAACAGACAGCTGTAGAGTGGTTCGTCACTTGCCACTGTTATGCACTCAGGTAATGCAATTGGACACTGCATTCAGTAACTGGCAGGGCTTCCAAGAATTTGTCTCTTTGGAGTTTACTTATTTTTAAGCTTTTACAATACCTTATGGCAATGATTTTCACAGTTCAGCTATTCAGTCTGTGAAAAAAAATTATTTTATTTGTTTTGGCATACTCCCAGATAGTTTCTTGTGTACCACTTATGTAGTGAGAAATTAATAATTGTTCAAATTTACCTTATCTGTGTCTCCTGAAGTAATAATCCCTCATGTTAGCCCGTGGTCATTTCTTTCCCGTATGGAAGTCTCATTCTATTTAAACAGTCCTCATTCAGAAGCTATTCAATGCAGCTGACCATTCTTTCTGACTTTCAGTATACTTTTCTAGCCTTGTATATATTGGTTTTGAGGTCAGGTGGCTGTACACCACAGATTATGTCAGCAGAATAGTTTCTGAATTGTTACTTAGTATTTTTGCTAATAATTCTTATTTGTTTTTGTTGCTGCTAAGCACTGGGCTGACATTTTTATCAGACTCTCCAAGATCTGTTTCCAGAGATGAAATAGCTAATTTAATACTCAGTGCCATTTAGATGTACTTGTTTTCTCTACATGCATTTATATTATTGACCTAGAATTTATTGACTTCTATCGTATTACCCAGATGCTCTCTATCAAGAGATTTTTTTAAAATTCTTCCCAGTAAGTTTTAGTTTCTCTACCCTGAGTAATTCTGTGTTAATATGGATTTCAGTCCAGATTCCTGTGGGTCCCCAGCAATAATCTCTTTTCCTGTTGAAAACTGACCATTTATTTTTCCTTATTTGTTTCCCTCATGCTTTTCCCAAATGTGAACATTCCATGTTTATCTATAAAATCAAGCCTGGTGTGTACTGTCATGTTGCAGTTACAAACACAATGTAGGTGTTGAAATATGGATTTAGTCTTTCTTGCAATTTGTCTCTTCATTTTCCTTCCTTCCACATTATTTCTTGACATAGCTTTCTGTTATGTTTTTGTTTCTGTTTTCTGTCTATCATTTACCCTCTCTGTGTTGTTGTGTTCACTTTCTCATACATCAGCTGTCCCACCCAACATCATCTTCTGTTCAGCTTCCCTGCAGCGTCTCAACCCTTTCTTTGCCACTCACATCTCTTTATACAGAGCTAGAATAACTGCATATGTATCATTTCTCTCCTTACCCTATCCGATCTCTCCTTCACTAGAGGTAGAGCCAACCAGATGCAATCTACGTGTGAGCCAAAGACGCTGAAATTAGTGTAATTCTCTGCACTGGAGCAAATAGAGCTGGAATCAAGTTTTCTGCCAAAGCAGACTGACTTGTATGAAGCTGGTTTACTGATAGACACGGCACATATTCCCAACACAGGTAGGCAGTAGGGACTATGCCCTATCTCCTGTTGAGCTGTTCAGACAGATGATTTGGTCTTCATGCTGAGGAGGGAAGAGCTGTCTAAGTGGGTTGAGCTGCACCAGACTGAACTACAGTCCTCCTAGCTCATCTGTATCTCTGGTGAACTGCATGCCGAGGGTGAATAGCTTGGGGAGTACACTTTGAAAGTTATGCTACTTACATCTTTCCTAATATTTGGCAAGTGGGGGATAGCAGAGCTGACGGCACTTACAGAGGATAAATAAACCTGTGCACCAGGCAGGAAGCTGATTAACTCATCTGGGCTTGCTGAGGCTGCCTGTATAGGAAACAACAGCAAAACTTAGGGTACTGAATACTGAAATCACTAGCCTGGAGTATCGTGCTCTTTGGTCCCATGACTCCTGCAAAGAAGAAGCAACCACAGTACTTTAGGTATGATGGTATGATCATAAGAAATTTGGAGCAGTCATTGAACCAGTGACATCTGTGGAGCAACTCACGGTAAGACACCATAATGGAACTTCTTACCCACATGGTGGGATTTCTATTGATATACCTCAAGCCTACATTCTCTTAACTGGCTTTTTTATGCCAGCAATTCTTTTTCTTCCTCAGGTATCCAGTGTGCTGGGCTCATCAGTCATTGTCAGGGAACTGTGTGTGATTCAAGAATCTCAGTTGGTGGAGTATTTTTATGAGGTGGGAACATGTGGTAATGGGTGAGAAAGTGGAAAACATAAATTCTGTGGTTCATTACTTCCACCATTCTCCAAGTAATTTGTCAAGCACTAACTCAAATAACAGATAACAGGGCCTAACTCCTTGATCTTCACAGTAAAATATCAATATGTTCCAGATACCTCCTCTGGACTTTTTTATATATTCAAATATATCTTACTACTTCAGTGTCACTGAGTTCAACAGGGGTGTTTTGTAGAGTAAAATGTTCTTGCACTAAATTAGCTCTGTAAGAGTTGTGGACTGAACATATCACAGTGAGGCATTCAGTAGAGCTGGGGACAGTATGGGGGAGTGAAGATCCTGCAGTCAACTGTTTCAGTGAGAATAACCGAGAGAGTCAGCTGCTGTGTGTTAGAGGTCATAACGGTGATAATGACCACACCTTGTGGCCATGCTTCTTTTGCCAATGATTGTTTCCTATGAGGTGAATTCTTCTTCAAGGTAGTCGGGATATTTGTGTTGTTGCAACACTTACACACAAAAGTTCTTTGTACCAAATAACATCATACTTTTGCTGGAGGGTGTTCATGGTTATTTTTTCTTCAATGCATCCCTAATTAATTTCACCAAAGCCACCCACCTTCTGCCATCTGTTAAGTGGCAAGAAGAAAGAATGTGGTTCCAGACAGCTAGACGGTTTGAAGGACAGAAGAGTACGTGGGGAGGCGAGAAGAACATGGAGACAAATTCAGATCAACATCTCACAATAGCTTCTTTTATAAGATAGCCTAGGAATCATAATGGACTATTATATCTATAGTATCTAAACTAAAGGAGTAAAAAACCCACAGATTAAGAAATTGCAACAACACTAAAGAGATTCTAAAGCCCTTTATAGTCTAATATATCAATGACAGTAATAATACAGTTATTGTAGTTACTCTTTTTAACCAGGAAGTTTAGTCCTCATAGAAAATACACATAGTTCATACTTCCTGTAAGAACAAAGGTGTCTTATCATTTACCTTAACTGTTTCCACATTTCCATTTACTTCCAATTATTTATTTTAATTGTGGAAAGAAAAATAAATACACAACATGTTAAGAAATGGCTTGACCTTCCTTCCATAGGCCACATCCTATATTCCTTGCATTCTCCAATTGCACTCCAATTAGCTTCACTGGGAGTTGTGTTTGTGTGCATACCCGCATGAAATGAATATATAACTTGGCCTCACGCAGCTCCACAGCACTGAACTGAAATCCCAGTAGAATTTCAGCTATGGTAGCAATCATGTTTTCATGATCAACTGTGGGTTGCAAGAAAATATTTAACAGTTTGGGAAAAGTTTTCTTTAAAGTTTGCAATCCCTAAATATTGCTTTACACTTTGGTCCTTTGGTTAGGTTTTAGTACACTATTTCATATTTACCTTTCTGTTTATTTTGTAAAATTGTACTTGTCTAGCACACATTTTTATGCCAGCCTTGCTTTGCATTTTTACAGTCTGCTAATTAGACCATTTTAACTAATTTGTTTGCATTTTGTATGAGCAAGTTGGGCTTTTGGATTGACTAATGTAATTGCAGCCAGTTTCTGCCAAATACAAATTACTCTTTCTAGTGTGAGCTAGAGAGAAAGGTAAATATTTAATAGCCATCAATACTCTCACAGCATTTTAGAGTGTGTTTTTTTCCTATGGAAAGTTTAAATAATTTCTTCAGTGCTTGATTGCACTTTAATGTTAAGAAATTATTTTTTAATCTTTTTTGAAATAATAATGAATTAGACATTTCAGCGTCTCCATGAGGGTTTTATTTCTGTGCACTTTGCAGTTTTAAATTCCAAGCTTTCAGATCTGGTACTTCCACGTTTGAGATTTACTTGTGTAGCTCTTTATGTATTGAATAGTGTCTCCTGAAGCCATTTTTCTGGAATATATTTGGGTTTCGATGTTTATAAGTGGATAAGTCAAGTTTTATCTCGCTATTAAATTGTGGGGCGTTTTCTTGTTTTTCCTGTTTCCTTTTTTTCAGAGAAGTGTAGGAGAAGGCAGAAACTGGTTGTCAAACCTCAGCATTATTGATTTCTGTCTTTGTACAGCAAACCATATATTCTTCATCTGTGCGGAAGTGGATAGAAAGGCACAGGAGTACCAGGGTCTGAAGCAGGATAAAGTTTCTCTGTTTTCAACCTGAATATTCCTGGGGTTCTTGCTACCATTCAGATGGAGAAGACATGCTTGTCAGGGCATGGCAGCTCTCTTCCTTGCCTTCCTCCTTCCTCAGACCCTCCTCCCACCGTGACCTTTCCAGAGGAGAGAAGTGCGTCCCCCTCACCTGATGGGCTGACACCAAAATGCTCCTTTCAGATCGTGCTTCTCAGATCAGGGCCAACATTAAAACTCTCTGACAGAATTTGGTGACAGAGCTCTTCACCCCAGTGTAACCAGCTGCAGTGGTGTCTCTGCATTTTGCCGGGGTTATGAGTGTTTCAGGCTCTAATTTCATTTCTCACATGAAGCTTTCAAATGCACAGTGCCTGATGACTTCAGCTCCTGAATTTCTTGCTGGATCTGGTCCACAGTGCTACTCTTTGCTATGCCAAAGTGTTAAGATAGCAACAGTGTGTGAGGAGACTCTACTCTGTGACAAAAAATGTGATTATGAGTTTTATACAGAAAACATGCCAGCACAGCTTAGCTGCCAGTTTTCCACCAGGTGATGCAATATGTTTTCTTAATAGCTAGCTCTAAAGAAAGCTTCATCTCGCTCTCACTGAAGCCACCAGAAGGTCTTCTGTTGACTATAAAAAGTGTTTTTAGGAGCATTTTTGGCTTAAATTAAACCTGAAGGTAAAAGGAAGAATGTCATCCCATCTCACTGGTTCCTAGTATTAGAGAGTAGCAACTATTTTCCCAAGTTTTAACTGAAAAAAAAAAAAAATTCTCTGTTTTTCATTCTAACCTTACCTTACTTTTTGTCAGTAATCTCTTGGATCTGGTACTAGTCCCAGGATGCTGTGGGAAGGAGCACCTGCTTTTGGCCATCTTCCTGTTTCATCTGATGAAACTAAAATGATAATAGATCAGCAGTGAGATCCAGAACTAAGGAGGCAGAAGCCAAAATACCATTTAGTTGAGTCCTTGACATGTCAGTGCTCATTTTCTTTTCCAATAGGGTGCAACTGCACGTAATATTAAACCATCCATAATTATTAATTAATAGAGTCAATACATAATGACTCCCAAGTGACAACAGATGTTGATGTCATCATCACTCTGTGCAACCAGACTCTGAATTTCGTAACTACGATAACCGAATTCCCTCTCTCTGTCTCATCCCTATTACATCAAGCTTGTTGTAAAGTGTGAAACAACATGGTTTTGATGGATGCTCTATCACTACACTATCCCTGCACTGCAAGAAATTAATAATCTTTTTGTTTCTGTTATTTGACTGGCCTAGATGGACAGGCAGATTATTTTATTTAATCCATGCTGTCATGAATGTGCTGTCCTGAGAAATGAAGCTTCAGGCTTTATTAACAGGCTTTAGTAACAGGCAGTCTTACCTTCCTAAGAAGTGCTGGCCAAGTTGGTGTTCTTATCTTGAAGTGTTTTTACCTTGCTTTCTGGGAACCATGCTCTATGATCTTAATTTATATTGAATTTCTTGAACAACTACTTTTGGGTCCTGGCCACAGAGACAAGCAGCTTCTTGTGTGCCTTTATATTTGTTGTTGTTTTAGTACCAATACTTTGGAAATAAAGAGGGAAGATTTTCAAATGGATTTGAGTGTGTATCCAGTAGTTACCTGAAAGTGCCTTTCTGGAGACATGTTGAAAAGCTGGTGTGGTTTTAGCACCTGTGAGAGGATATAAGAGGATGGAGGCTTTGAAGATGTTGGTACCATCATGCAAGAGGTCTGTCTAAAATAGCTGTGCAGATCATCCTTGGAAGTGAGAAGTTAGATTATTTTGTCACTTCTGACCATTCTACAATTTATCCATGCCTATGTTCCTTGCTGCTAATAGGATTACTCACGCAAGTAACATAATGGCACTTTAGCCTTAAGCAGCTGGCCTCCATGCTGGTATACAAGTGAGCAAGTCAGCTACTGCTGACTGTGATGCAGAGAGCAAATGAACCAACAACTGGACCGACTCTGTTTTCAGCCATAGATAACTGAAATCTATTTTAATGATTTCAGTCACGGGAAAGTATTTTCTAAATGTGTTATGTCAAAACATCCTAAAAAGTGACATGTAATCCAAGGCACATGTTTTATTCTTGATTACATTTGCAAATTCAACCTCAGTCCTTTCAAGGCATTTTGAATTTAAAGTAATACTGTTAAATGCTTATGTTCTTAGTATTTAACTTAAGCACTGTCACAGGAATATGCAATAAAGGACTTCAGTATGGTAATTCATTTATTTACTGAATATTCTGTCTTAACAACTGACAAATTTTGCAGATCTGACTCCCCTCAGGAGATTTCATCATTCTCTAACATGTAATAGCAGGAGATGAGATGTTAAAAAAACAAAGAGCCCTTTCCAAACTATTAAATGAATATGTATCCAACTTGAAATATGGATGCTTTTCACCAGCAGCATCACGAGACCTTCCAGTGTCTGCTCTCTGCTTTTGAACCCACTATTTCATTAACAGTCTAAGAGAATTAATGTCTGCCTGGTCCTGCTAAAACTGTGCAGGGAAACAATTCCCAGACATCTAATTTTCTAAAGTTGTAATAGGGTTTCTTGCACTGACTCACCCTGAGTGCTTCTGCTGTGTAAGCTTGTGTACCTAATTTCCAGAATTTGGTATTTCTATGCAAAATTTTTTTTTGGAAACGTGTGGTTATTTATTTCTAACCCGTTATTTTTGTACCGGAAGAGAAGCTTGAATGTGTGGGATGGTGTGTGAGTGTTTCTGTGTTGCCATAACAGTTCCAGCAGGAAAATTTTTTATCTGATTGCTGAACATAGGGCTCTTAATAGTTAGTTTTTAAAAATATACGTCCTCTCATAAATTTGTGCTCTGCCCATGACATTTTTCCATTAAGGATAAACGCACTTAGAAGACAAATTTCCATGTGAATGGCAAGATACTTTGCAATCATTGTGTGAACTAAAAGGGGAAATATTAATCATCACTTTTAGACTATTTTATTTATACCAAGCAATAGACAATTCTAATGCTAATTAAACTCTTCCAAGTATGTGAGCAGTGAAATGTTGTCCAAGATAAATTGTTGGTTCATTTTATGTCATTTGCACCTGTAGTTTGGATTGAATAGACCAAACTGAAGGTACGTAAGGGTAGAGTATGTGAGAGAAAGTGCATGCAAAGCAGTGTTGTGAATAGCGTGAAAGAAACAAAAGCTGAAGAAAAAAAATATGTTCCAATTAGCTTGTAGTGTTGGTGGAAGACCTTCTCCTCCCCTCTTGTGGAAAATGGTACTAAAATATCTGCTCTCATAGAGTTCTACGTTAACACAGGATTCATGCAGAAGTGGAAGTTTCAATCAGTGTCTGGGTTTGTGCCTCAGAGGGTTTAGATCTACATCTGGCCACTACCTAAGTAATGCACTTTGACACAAACCACTACTGGCGTTGCTGCTGATTATAAACAATTGTTTGCAAAGTTGAGCATCACTTTAAAAGGTGATGAAGGCATGATGAGCATGATCCAAACTTTTGAGTTGTCAATCTGTTCTGTAATGGATGTAAGGTATACTTAAAAAAAAATAGAAAGAAAAAAGAAAAGGAATGCCAGTTATGTTTGCAAGTGGCTTCAGATTAACAAGGGCAGATATAATCCAAAGTACTATTTAAAGGTCAGAGAAAAGTTTAAAGGTTAAACCCTGCTGTTTTGTTTTTTAATGTCGGACTACAGGGAGTTCAAAAAGAAGCTCATTTCTACTCTCAGTTACACTAGTGTGAATTTATTATTCACAAGGGTTTGGACTTAGTTGAATTTATATGGATTTACAGCACAAGGGCTATCAGCTGTGGCTGTGTAGTGCTGCTTTGCTTCTTGGTTGGGAGAACAGGTTTTGTTCTGCTGCCACTTCCCCTTGTGGGGGGAAAAAAAGTGTATGCATGTAACTTTGCCCAGTTTTCAGAGCTGAGAAGTTACATGAGGTACTCATGTAACATGAGGAACATACAGTAAAGATTGAAAATAAATACATTGGAAATGGTGACTTCTGTATTAAATAAGCATATCTTATGCTCAGTATGTGGTACTAGGAATTTCATGTTCCCATCAGCAATACTCAGCATTTTTAAATACGGTGCAACTGTTGGATTGCATTTAATGTGGGCCGGTTTCTTAAGAGTAAAATCATCTTATTCCTATTTCTGTAATTACCTATCAGGAGACACACCACTGAAAAGAAGAATGTATTATCTCAAATGAGATTTCCAGCGAAGATCATCTTAGCAAATACATAAAAGCACTGTGACTTTAGGGTGACTTTACCTTTTCTTTTCTACCTCTTGTTCTATTATTAGCTATAATAAAACCATACCATCTACCAGCAACTTGGTAAAAAAAAATGTCCACCAATATATGAGAATATTCACATCTGGATCTTTTCTTCCTGGAGAAATCACTTGAGTCTCCCCCTTGGACCCCACTCAAATTTCCGGAGGGCAGCAAGTCTTCCAAGGGGTGTATAGGTTCAGGGTCACTCCTGATACAAACCACAGACATGATGCTCTTGAACTGTAGAGTTGTGCCTTCACATCCTCTCTGCCAGCAACACTACCCACCAAGAGCCCATCTGCAGTTGCCCTGTTGTGGTCACATCCCTGAGCAGTAACTACTGGAGAAAGTTTCTTAAAGAAAATGTGTAAAGTTTAGTGACAAATATACAGGAAGAATACAAACCACATTCTGCAAATTCCCCTTGGTTATTTTCCCAGGGTGGTATCCAGAGAATTAGCTGGGTTAAAAGCAACAAGGAGCCTTGTATGGTCTTTTAATTCCCAGTTGGTCTTAAAGGCTCTTTGCAATTGCCTGTTCTGTTCCTGTGTCTTCCCCACAGTTCTTCCCCGGCTCCTTTCATTTCATGTTCTCTCTGCACTGTGTCTCCAAGTGCCCCTTCAGCATCTCCGATGTCCCCCAGAGCTCCTACTTTTGTTTGCACCAAGCTGTCCCACAGCTTTCCTGTGCCTCTGTGTTGGCACTTCGTGAATGTTTCTCATATCTCAGTTCCCTATCCAATTTTCAAATAACATAGCACCGTAGAGAGGCTTCTTAGAATTTTTTTTCCTTTTATATATTTTTTCCCTATAAAACTCTCTGAAGGAACCAAACAAGCCTTAAGTCAAGGTCCCATGCAGACAGAAGAACCAAATGTAAGAGGCAAATTTCAAAAGTGGTGGCCATTTCTCAATACACCCAAACATTCCTAGGAAAACATTACATGGTTCTGGAAATGACAACTGGCCTCATGATACACCTTACAACTTGTGGCTTGATAAACTGCAAGACTCTTCCTCTACTTGATCAGATATCTGTAAAAGCACTTCTGGCAAGAATATTTGCCTGTATGATGTCAGTTTTGGTGGGTTTTTTTTCCTTTTCAACCTTCACTAACGTTCATGTAAAACAAACTTCTTGGCTACTGATAGAAAATAGATCCACAGGAATGAGAACTTGAGCAATGTATATTCATTTTGAAAGTCAAGGAATTGATGGAATACACTTCTGCATTTTCCACTAGAATTACTTAATAGATTTGATTAAATGTATAAACTTCACTTTGCTATTCAAGTTCACAAAGCATGTTTGGAATAACAATTATTTTATTAACATACCAACATGATCTAGTCAAACAAAATTAAATGTGTTTGGGGGTAATAAAACGTAAAGCCTTATCTAAGTATCTTTGCTTTTTAAAAACAATGAAGAGAGAGGGATTTCTGCAGAAGTAAGATGATATCCCCACAAAAATTGCAAATTAAAATCACTAACCTCAGCCTTGCCATAAGCATCCTTTTACTCAGGGTCATGAACAAGCTGTCCTCAAAGGCAGATTTTGGTTTCAGAAAACTCTTGGCAAAAATATATAAAAAACACTGTTACACTATTAGTAAAATATGACAAGTTGACTCTAATCTGTTCCTACTAATCAGTGTAAGACTAGAAGACCAAAAGGTTGCTCTCAGAATAAAAATCCTCAGAGTCTTAGGGACACAGGGAAGCTTCTGAAGGGAAAAGTTTAATTTTAAATAAGTAATTAGATTATAGATTCAGAGGTCTCAGTTTGTACTAGATTTTCCTAACTGTGAAACATGGGCGATATTTCTTACCTTGCTTAGAGCAGCAGACACACTTCAGTTTGAAGAAACACTCGATTTTTTCTTGTCCCTTTGATTGCTCCAGTGCACCAGGGTTTGCAATTTCAGCATTTTGTTGTGACGTATAGTTGTTATCTGCTACCTCAAAGTTTTTGATGGTGCCATGTATGTATATGATGCTTCATAAGCAGTAAGGTTCAAAATTGCTGAACTTGTGCACCCATGCGTTACTCTACATGCATGAATAATCTAGTTAATGAAAAGATGGCCAGGGGAAAGTGTAGCCTTTCTGTAAGCTTGGGATGTGAGGGGTAACACGGGCTGTGGTTGGCACTTGGAAGACCTAAAACTGCCACTGACCCATGGCATGATTCTAAGGAAGTCATTTCACCTTTCTATTGTGCTTTTCTTCTCAGCCTTCCTCTCTCCAACCCGCCAGCCCTTCACAGCAAGATCTGTCTCTTACGATATGTGTCTCACAGCAGGAGCTCAGCTGGGGTTTCCAAATTAGAGTTCATTGGGAATATTTCAACAAAATGAATTTTCGTTAGAAAGTTTACCTTTGTTTCTGTGCACTTCTACAGTGTGGTTGTGAGGATGCTCACCCAATACGAGGGGATGCAAATTGCAATAATAACTCTGAAGTATATGTTTTTATAAGAAGTAGAGCATCCATAGCAGGAGCTGTGGAGTGCAGCTTGCCCTAGGATAATTATCAGTGTGTGGGTGAACTGGCATATTCATCTCTAGCTGGAGAGACAGCAGGTTAGGAATCTGAACCTGAATAACCTGTATACCTGTATGTTGGTGAGATAGTATGCTGTCTCTCTCTCTCTCTCTCTCTCTCTCTCTTTTTTTTTTTTTTCTTTTGTGCTGGTTTGTTTTCTGAAACTTTCTAAAAGTGTTGTATTTGCTGCAGGGAAAGAACTGGAGCACCAGTAAAATCTTGGGATGTTTCATGGTGTGTCTTTAATTAGTCTCACTGGGTTCTACTGTGAACTCCACAATCTGTTAACTGGTTAACTGTGAGATCAGACATATTTTGTCTTGTAAAATATTTATAGTCTAAAGAAGACAGGCAAGTTCAGAGTAAATCATGACCAAATACCTGAGGAGAGCTAGTGATGAAATACTGGAGGTCTGGTGACTATTAGAAACAAGCTGTACCAAGCCTTGGACACCTGCAGCACTGTGTTCTGTTCTGGGGGCCACCAGAATAAGAAGGACATGGACCTGCTGGAGCCGGTCCAGAGAAGGCCATGAGGATGCTCAGAGGGCTGGAGCACCTCTCCTGTGGAGACCGGTTGAGAAAGTTGGGATTGTTCAGTCTGGAGAAGAGAAGGCTCCAGGGAGACCTCATTGCAGCCTTCTGGTAAAGGGGGCCTACAGGACAGATGTGGAGGGACTCTTTTTCATGGCAGGGAGTTTGGAACTGGATGGTCTTTAAGGTCCCTTCCAGTCCAAGCATTCTGCGATTCTATGAAAACGTGAAGCAGATGGCAGTAGGCTGGTGTTAGCTAAGAGGTAACTAAACCAAACTGTAAGAAACTATAGTGGAGAGAACAGAGGAAATTAAAGCATGGAATTAGGGAGGCAATGGTATGGGGTTTTAGTGAGTTTTTGTGTGTCTTAATGAGAGAAACGAAACAAGCAGGAATTTCCGAAAGTGATACAATTACAGCTTTTAGAACATTTCCCTAATAGTTTCCCAAGCATTAATGTGGATGGAACCATCCAAAGACAGAAGCACTCTAGAAACCATTTGTGATGAAGCAGATCTCTGCTTTATGCCAGCCTAAGTTGCTAACAGCTTAGAACACCAAAGCAGTACCAAAATGGCAGTGCGGAAGATAAGGTGTGTTTTCTCGCTTTTGTAGCTCCACTTCAGCTTCTCTCACTGACTGCTAGTCTAAAAGACCTTACATTTTTAACCCATGGAGCAGCTGAGTCATATTCAATTCATCTGCTGAATACTTCGTGAATAGTTGACAAGAGTATGACTACACTACCTCTGTGACATCTTCAAAGAATACGCGAAGTATCATTTGCTGAAATGGCAACTCAGTAAATGCATCTCCAGAGGGCAGGATGGTGACCCTTATTACTTCTTCAGAAACAAACAAATAAAACCAAACAAAAAATCCACTCCTTTTAAATGGAATTAAAAAAATGAACTATAGAGGCTGTTGTGGAAAAAGGGTTTGCCTGTGAACCTCCTGCTTTGTAAACTGAGATTAAAAAGAGAAAAAAAAATGAGACAAACAAGCACTGACCTGTGGGCGAGAGTTAAGCAAACACATAGATGAATTCAGAGATGCCATCCTGTGATGGGGAAATACCCAGTGTAAGCACCGAAGAAATGTTTACAGAGGAAAGATCTGTGAATTTTCAGGCAGTGGAACAGCAGTGGTTACCTCTTGCTGAAACATCACAGCCGCAACGAAGTGGCAAAGACAACTGACGTATCAGAGACACATAAACCTATCTTACAGGGCTGACAATTTGGTGTGATTGCTCTCCAAAGATAACTTTATAACTTGCTGAAGTGTGATTTAAGGATGCCCTAGAGCAGCACTAACCTGTGTACCTTTCTTGTGGATAACTTTTATAAGCTATAGCTTTAGTTAATAGCTTATGCAATTTTTCATTTGACCTACGGGTATCCCATGTGTGTGGGATTTTCAAAAACACCCAAGCCCAGATCCACAAAGGGATTTACACAAGGATGATTACACCTATAAAGCGCACAGGGAGCATAGCGGGGGCCTGGCCCCAGCTTAGCCTGTGACCTAGGGAGGAGGCAGGAAAGGGGCTGCAACACCCTTAAATGTTCACACAGAAATCTACTCATGTTCAAGCAAAATTGCTCTGGACTATGTTCTGTTGATGCCTTCACTCTGTTCCCACCGAAATCAGGTTCTGGCCAAGTGTTCTTGAATGGGCCAGACTGAATCTTTATTTTTCTGATGTAGCTTTGACCCTTTCTAAAATGTATGTACTAAGAAGTATTTTATTATCAGGTAGACTACATCAGCTGGAAAAATGTGTGTTGCTTTTGTTTCAGTGTGATTTTTTTCAGATGAACTACTGTATATGCACCCAAGAATAAAAAGAACGATAAAAGGTATAATACGATATCCAGTTTAGTCCCAGTGATGTTAGATTGCTTAATCTGAAGCAGTCAACAATCTCAGCATGCAACCTGAACTGTAGATCTTTGAATACACCATCCCTTTTGATGCTAACAAAGAAGGGTTCTATCTCCATAAATGAAAACACTAGGATAAATCATGTCCTCCATGGAAAACAAGCCATAGATAGCAGTGTTTCTTATATAAATAACCCTTTGGGGAAACTGCTTTATTTCCATTTTTTTCCCTTTTCAAAGATGAACCATACCCTGTGACATCCAGAAGATGGTTTCAAAGGCCATAAACAGTCAAACTAAAGAAATGGCTGAGAATATCTGAAGTCCGTACAATGACATGCTATAAAATAGGTACAATACTGGCAACTTCTGCACGAATGCTAGATGTCAGTTGGCTTCTGCAGACCCAAAGACCTTTCAGAGTGTCTCTGAAATGTAAAATGGAGGTTGAATGGGCCTCATGGAGAGTGGGCAGCTGCCTCTGCTTTCTCAAAGCAGTGCTAGGACAGCGCAAGATAACCTCTCAGAGCCATGTCCTGGCTCCAGCCAGTGGCCAAATTTACACTCCTATTAGTGGGGAGGAAAGTGTATGAAAGGCAGTAGAGTGTCCCAAGGCTACTTAGAGCTTCTCAGATGCTCAAGTGGTAGCAGAATATGCTACCATGTTATAGGGTGCTTTAAGCTTACATAGTTTATTTGTCTTGAAGATATTTATTGGGACAGCTGATGAACTAGCGACACATTTTTTCCTAAGACTGATGTGTTTTTAAGGTTAGTTAGAAAAAAATTTTTTTTCCTCTGGGTATATTTTTTAGGCACAGTGATTTCAGGTCACATCCTGAAGAAAATCATCACAAAATATCTGATCACTTAACTCCTAAGACTGAAATGTGGGTCCTGTGGAATTGATATGGTTATAAGAGTGCACAGGCCTTGGAACAACATGTTTGTAATAGGGCAGAAGTTGGTACAGTGAATGGGAAAAGAGGAAAGCAGACTCTAACCTAAAGGTCTTGCACCCTGGCTCTTGATAAGAAGTCAAATAAGTACTTCATTCTGTATGGCACTCCAAAATGTAAGACCTCTTGTCCTCACTGATAAAGAAAATGACACTGATACACAAGTAGCAGAGAAATCAAATCAAGATAATTTCAGCCACTTCCTACTTCACAGGAAGGGCTAAACCAGTGCCGTCATTGTTCTAGTATTTTATTCCTTTTGCACTCTCTAGCTCTCAAATGAGGGAAAATCTGAGGATGATGCTTTAGTATTATAGAAGGGGGAAGCAGGTTTCTTTTTAAACCTTTCTAGTTCAAAGAACTAAGAAGACATTTCTTCATTGTAAAGGCAGGGAAAACAAAGGAAAAGTGACTCTGAAGTAAGATCTGCACCCAGATTTGGAGTGAATGCTCTCAAAAACTGTTCCCTCTTGCATATATATTTTGTGGGTTTGAGAGTTATGTTGGAAAAAGATAATTGTGGACTACTTGAAAAGGAACAGAAACGTGAAAGCAGTCTGGGGCAGGTGGGTTGTATTTCTCAGTCTGCCTTAAAGCCTAAGTCAGTCATTCTTCCTCTATTTTAGAATCTGGTCTAGAAGAAGGTAGTAATGGTATTTCCTCTCGCCTATCAATTTTCAGTTATTTTCCATTTTAATCACAGGTGCCATCAGAGACTATTTCTTAGTATATATCATTACTTTGGCCAGCACAAAGGGATTCCTGTTTTTCTTGGCATCCCTAGTTGCAGGAGTAGTAAAAATACATTCAACGTTGCAGTCATAAACAAAGTCTTTAAAATAACATGTAAAGCACATATAACATTAGCCTAAATAGTGGAAATCAGGTAACAAAGCACAAAGACAGAAAGAAGGCATAAAATTAGCCTTGGTCAAATGGTTTCTACCTCATTTCTTTTTGTCCTGCTCTGACTGGTGTAACTTATAATTAGGCTCCGCCTGCAGTGGTGTGGTTCCAAAGAACTGTGGATTAAGGAGAAACTCTAGAATTTCTCCATAACTTGACAAGTTATAACCTGAAAGCTACACTTAGTCCATTAAAGATTTTTCACAGTGACATTTTAGTGCAGCTAGGGAAATACGCCACTTTGCCATTTATCATTTTCAGGGCATGGACAATGAAAAGGAGGTTGCAATGAAGAACAAAATAAAATGGATTACATGTTTAGAAGTGAGGTGAAGAATAGTGATAAATATACACCACTGAATGTCAGCAAATGTCACTTGAGAAGCCATTTGCAGCTACCAGAACAGCCTTGCAAACCAGCAAAAGTAGCAAAACCAGGCAAAACAAGTTGGGTGTACTCACTTCCACATGAATAAGCAATAAACTTCTCTGAAGTTCCACAAGAAAGTTGTTAAACTTGATAGATGAATCTTTTCAAAATTGCTCTGTCACATACAGTATATGGCAACAAAAGGCTATGGATGGTTTAAAGTGAAAAAGAGAAAGCATTGCTTAGAACGCAGTGATTTAAGCATTTTTTGTTCAAACACTCGTATTCTGCTTTGTATTAAAGGGACAGTTTGAACAAAGGAATGATTCATCACATCCCTTTTTCTTCCACAGGGTTGCTCTTTTTTCACGTCTGAATTTCATTTGACATTCAGTCTATCGCATTATTACCATTTCTGCTTTAAATCTGTTTGCCTTTCTCCTTTAAATCTGTTTGCCTGTTGGAGTAAAAGTCCAATAGGTTAAATTGGTTTGGGGCTGGTAGGCAGAAATGTTTTTCCAAATGAAAGCTTATCTGCTGTGAAACTTCTAATGGTAGCTATCTAGCATACTACCTACATGTAAGTGAAAGACCTTCAAGATATCTCCGGTCTATCCAGGAGCATCTGTTTTGTACATATCTGGATCAGCTTCATTGTGGTTTTTGACATGTTGATGTGGAAAAAGCTCTCATTGTGAATGTTATGATATTTGAGAGACAACATGAAGACTCCTTCAGGCTTATTTTCAATGTGCCTGTCTGCTGCCTCTTGAACCACTGCTCTTCACTGATAATAAACTAAAGTGAAGATCTCTGACTCACAAAATATCTCCGAGGAAAAGTGAGAGTTCTTAAAATTTCAGAAACACAGACTTTTGTATTTAATTTTCATGAGATTCTTCCTCCCAAATTCTAATTTATCTTAGTAAAATCAGAGACAGACTGCATCATTTTGATTTCATGAGATTGTTATCCCCAGATGACACACTCATGCAAATTTCAGATCAATTTTGTTTTCATTAGTGAAAAGCAGTAACATAAACAGGGTCATACAGGGATTCCTTTATTCAAAATATTTCCTGCGTATTAAGATATACTGCTTGTAGAACGGTTTCTGTTAAATTTCTTACCATATGTTCATATAAAAGCTATAAAGGACCAATCCTACAATGACATCTTAAAGACTAGGAGTTTAAATCTTTGAACAGAACAAATTTCTTCTACTTACAGAACCTGTAGATGGAGTAAGGGCGAACCTTCCTTTCTTGGGCAGGATGTTTAAACAGTATAATTTTGTTGTAAGAGTCTTCACTCTGTTCTTGCAAGCTTAAAATGAAATGCAATCCTTTGTAGCCAATCTGAACCTTTTATTAAATTAAATGTAAAGCCTGTTGTATCTATGAACAATGAAAATCAGAAAACAAACATTAAACCAGTGGGTTGTACTCTGCACTGCATGAACTTTCCCCAAACTGCTTCCCACCTCCTCCTCCTGATTCTTTGAAAACTGAAGTAATCTTTGAGGCAAAGCAGGCATTTGACAGCATCCATCATACAGATCCTCTGTTGCAGTTGTGCAGCTTCTCTGGTCTTGTTTTGAATTTCTCTGTCAATTTGAATAGACACTACCAAGTCTCAAGTAGTGATACACTGTGGAGACAAGGACCATGTCAGGTGCAACAAAGGGGAAAAGATATATCAGTTTGCTACCTCGACATAAATATGAGAGCCCCCAAAAGCTTCTCCTTTTACATAAAAGTGTGTAGTTCAATCAGAAACACAATAAAGCTTATTTACTTTAAATATGTGATGTTTAATCTATGTTATGCAATAGTACGATTAATGCTTTTAAGAAACTCTGAGATGTATTACATATGTACACAGTCTTTCTCAAAAGAGACAAAAACACACTTCCTTACAGGGTATTTGAAAAGCATAAATTCTACACCAAGAGGCATTCTTCTAATTCTTGAATAAATAGGTAGCACATGAGTAAATATGCTGATTTAGAAACAAATACCAAAATGAAACTTCTGGTATGAAGCTTTCCTGACCTAATGAATGGTTTAGACCTTTAGTCCTTCCTTCCTCGGTCCTAGGCATGAAAGGTGCTATCCACACCTCAAACTTTAGGTAAGCTACTGAATGCATTAGGAAAGCACCCAGTGGCTTTGGATCAGGCCCTCTGGCCTCCAGGCTTGATCCTGTAGGCCTGGGTCAGCCCAAAGCCAACCTACGCTAGTACCTTGCAGGTACACTGTACTGTACCTGCAAGTCCCTGAAATGCCGCTGTTGAAGTACGTGCAAAATATCTGAAGCTCTTAATCAGGTGGGTCTTTGCCTTTGGAAATAATGGAAGTTTTGCCTAAATAAAGCAGTGCAAGATTTGGATCTGCGCAGACAGTAATAATGAAGAATCATAATTTCTGTTACAAGGAGGTTTTTTTATACGTTCATCTTTCAAAATAGAAAGAACATAAAGTTCGGGGGAAGAGGGGGGGAGATCTTTTTTGTCTTTTTTTATTTTACTGGCTAAACACTGTAATGCTAGCTAAACAGAAATTCTTGTCTGTTAATAGGTTCCTTTAGTTTGTAATAAATAGGAAAGCTAATTACTAAAATTTGGTATTTGGTATGCATTAGCTTTTGTGAGTCCTTTCTTTACCGGCTTCATTGACATTCAATATGGCAAGCTTCCTTTGAAACATATTTATAAAATAACTACAGTATAATTAAACCAACAAAGCCATCTTTTAAGTAAGCTTAATAGCTCAGTTTTCCACTCTGTACATATTTTTATTTTAAGGAGGAAAACCAGTTATGCTTCAATTCTACTGTATATTTCATTTGGTATCTCATATTTCCTTTCCATTTGCGATCTGTGCATATCTAATTCTTGACAACTGTGATTACTAATAAGTGTGCATGAAAAACATGCTTCAGAGAATCTTCCACAAGAATATTTTTGTTAATGAGAAGTGAAACATATCTTGGCAAATAAAATATACGTGATACATATATGCATACATACATATTTTAATAGCTAACACTGGTGTCATTAATAAGCAAAAATGGATTCATATATATGGCAGGTAATAATCGGAGTGGATGCTATTTAATAAATGTAACTTAAAATATTTTAATTATATAAAAGCAATAGGTAAATAAAAGCAATTACATTTAATTTTGCTTTCAGCCCGTGAGCATTTTCTGTAAGCTTTAATAGAGGTGAGAGCTTGTGCAGAAGGCTAATGGTAGAGTCAGTGTTAGCATTATTCATTAGGGTGTCTAAGTAGTACTTATTCTGAGATATTTCTCTGGAAGATGAAAATGTTCTTGGTAAGGGTACTTGGATCCTGATAACTCTAATTCATATTAATATCTTCCTCATTCAGAAAATTAAAGTTTACAGAGTCCTTGGCAGTTTGCAAATCTTTCTACTATTTAGAGTCACGATCATGTTTACTAAGGACAAGCTAAGAAGTGATAGCTCACATTATAAGAAGTGCAACCTCATAACTGTTTCTTAAACTCTGTCCTCTACAGGCATAATAACACTGAGACCACATTTACAGTATGGTGAATAAAACAGTTGACATCATTGTTATAATCTTTATTTAAAACTGTTACCAAGGTTACAAATTACCATCACTGTGTGCAACAGGTCCCTCTGAAGCAGTATCATTACAGATTAACTGTAATGTGTAGGATTATAATAAAAGGCATAAGGGATTATGCACAAGCAAAAATGGTAGAAATAACACAAATACATCTACATTATACAGTGCATCGCTTTGCAAAACCTCCGTTCTCGATGTTGAAAATACACAATGTGGCTTTTTGTTTAATTCGGGCATTTAGAGAGATGTTAACCATATCCTGAAGTGCCTTTACCAATGTCAGAACAGAGGAGGTCGGGTTTATCTCGACCTATAAAACCTCCCCAAATGTTCTCACATAGTCTCCGCTCTTAGCAGAGCACCTAGTTTACGGGAAAATATGCCTCCATTGTGTGAGGCGGGGCTGGCAATAAAAGAAGACCGCCAGTGGCTGCGTGACCCACAGCCCCACGGCCCCGCGCGGAAGCCGAGGCTGTCCCAGGGGGTTTGTGGACACCGGCCCTGCCCCGCCGCAGAGCCCCGCGTACGGGTGGCTGCCGCCGAGGCCTTTCCACGGCCTCAGAGGTGGGGGAGTCTCCTGGAGTGACAGGGGAGCAAAAAGGGAAAGAGAGGCGGCAAGTGACCTTCTGCTGGCCACTCCTGGCCGGCACCTCCGCCTCCCCACTAAGTCCGTCTACCCTGCTCTCAACTTAATGACTCAAATCCGGGCTCTTAAAGTCTTTGGGACTGATCGTACTCGCTCATTTATAAATAATTATCTCCATATAGATGTATAACAACAACATACCAGAAGTGTTTGGGAAGAAATCCGATTAAAGTCTATAGCATTTTTCCCCTCTCTCTCCCAGAGCAAAAGTCCGGCCACAGGTCAGCTGCCGCGGCTAGCCCAGGCTGCAGGGTTAAAGGGAAGAAAAAGCTCCAAGCGAGCCTCTTCCCCAAGGCGGGGGCTGCTGGCGAACGATTCGACCCATCGGGCTGCGGCCGGCGTCCCCTCCGCCCTCCCGGCCTAGAAGCTTCGGTCGCGCCGCCGGCGGGCGCTCTGGGCGTTTTGCGCGGTGGCAGTCGCTGACCCGCTTGGAGCGTGAACTCCGCTGCCGCGGCCGATTTCCCCCCGGCGCCAGCAGCTCCCGATCAGAGGCGTGGGGCCGGCCCGCTCCGCCCGGCCCGGGGTGACGCAGAAAGATTCTTTCCTTTCCTCTTTCGGGCGATTTAGGGGAATAGAAAAACAAACATCGGGCCCCTTCGTGAAACCGGCGGAGAAAGCTCCGAAGGGAAAGAGAACAGGGCACATCCTTTTAGAGGAAGGACAAGGGTTCTCTGAGGAGGGAAAACAAAAGATGACAGTGGTGGCTGTAACCCCACCATGAACCAGGGACCTCCCGGGCACGCTCGGAGAGCTAACCTCCCCGGACTTCCCATTACCTCTCCATGACACTTCACTAATGCTCACACAATGGCCAACTGAGCAGTTTAAGTAAAGATATTTTAACCTGAACTAAACATTGTCTCCAGACAATAGGATGCAAAGCAACATCTGGTAGCACACATAAACAATGCCGGGCAACAGCATATGCTCGGCGTCTGGAAGTTTATGTCAACACTAAGCAGCCAAGAAGGCTGTCGCTGCTCGGTATGAAATCTTCATAAATAGCTGTTTGCTGCTCTTCCGAGGTGAGCGGCTCGGAGCCTTCCTCCCGGGACACCCCCTTCAGCTTGAGGTTACACGGCAAGAAATCTTCGGCCCCCACGCGTGCCTCCTCCCGCTTTCGGAGCGAGAAAACACGAGGTGGCCCCGGGGCAGCGGTAGGGGCAGCGCCGGGCTCCCCATCACCAATGCGGCTTCTACGGGCGCAGCCCGGCCGCAACCGCTAGTGGAGGTGGCCGACGCTGAATGGTCAGCTTCAGGGAAGCGCCTCTTTAAAGAGGAGGCTCTAGGCTAATGAAACAACGGGAGGTGACTATTGCAAACAGCTGTTCCTCATACATATTTCATTATACAATCAGATAATGCGTCTTACTACCTTCTCAATTATTCACAGATAAATATTTTCAAGACGTTTTGACATCTGTCTTAGGGCCTGCTATTAATTTAGTAACCACCGTGGTTAAAAATATATGGGCACTGCACCTCACTAAAACTCTGATTTCACTTACGGGGACAACTTCCCTAACAGCTCATCCTAAGCAGGACGAGATACATCAGGGCAAGGAAAGCCCTGAGATGGGGCGGGGGGGGAAAGGAAATATCCTTACCCTGCAGCCCTCGGGCCGGGGTGGGTGTCCTACACCGAGCCCTGTGCACAGACCTTCACCGACAGGGAAGAAGCGCTGGGGGGATTCGGCCAACGCTGCCCGCGGCCGGCCAAGAAACCACCCGGAATAGTCAGGTTTGCCCTTCGGTCGGGCTCTCGGCACCTGCGCTCCCGCTCTTCGGAGGGCGCACACCGCGGCCCCGGGGCAAGGCAGTGGCCGCTACCTCCGCGGTGCCTGTGGCCGCTCAGCTCCCCGGGGGCACAAAAGCCGCGGCTCCCCGGCCAGGCTCTCGCTTAGAGAAGCGTCAGGGAAGTTGGACGCAAAGTTTGTGTCTTTGCTGCTCGGGCTGGGTTTTAAATCACAGAGTTTAGAGTGTTGAGGCGTCTGAAAGCTGCCTCTTTGGTGTCTCTTTCTTTGTAATAATCCCTTTTCTTAAAGGACACCCCCAGCAAACAGAGGCACACGCTCACAACCACTAGATGCTACCTATGAACGAGGGACGGGGGAGAATCACACCTCACCAACTTCGTTTCAGAGCTCTATGGACTCAATGAAACCATTCACTGCCCCTTTCCCCTTTCCCTCTCCTCACGCTGGCGTTTTTAACCACCGGCTTCACACGCGAGCAAAAATCTGCCTCCTTCACAATTTCCCCCCACCCCCCCGTGCCCATATAACGGGAAGCGGGCAGGAGGACGAACTCTTTTGCCGTCCTGCCACAGCAGATTCTGCTGCAAACTCCTTCCCAAAGCTGAGCCCTCGCCGCTGGCGTGTGGCTTTTCCGCCCGTAGGCGCGAAACGCGGCTTTCGGGATGCCCCGCTGCTCCCCCGGTCGCAGCGGCTGCCCCGGCGGTGGTACTCGGGGCTGCACCGGCGGACTCGGCTGCCGGGGGGGGGGCTCCGCTCAGCGCGTCCCGGCGTGCGGCTGTGTTTGCTTTAAAGCCTCAACGGGAGTCCCGGCGTGAATTTCATTTTAATTGCACCCAAAAAAAAAAAAAAAAAAAAAGTGCTTGCAGGTGGCAGAAGGCAGGGAGGATCTGGGGTCAGTGAGGAGAGGATGCTCTGGGAAATGGAAATAAAATTCCTACTGCTCGCTCCCCAGCACTGAGTGCCTCTCCTCTTGAACAACGGGAAGATGAGAGGGGAGCTCTGAGCCTCTGTTTTGGATCTACCTGGAATCCACCATTCTTAAAGTCAGAACCAAGAAAATGGGAGTGTGGATGTGCGGAGGGGAGACCCCTCCACCCCAAGCATCTCTGATCGTACTTTCCAGCCCCAGAATCAAGGCAGCAATGTGGTGCTGGCAGCTCCCTGCCAGACGCTTTCGCATCGGTTCCTCTCCCCTCTCGGAGCCACTCTGTGACCACCTGGCTCTTGACCTCAGCTCTCCAAAGCCCTTTTGTGGTGTCACTGCTGCGCTCGCTGCCGACGCCCCGCTCACTGTCCCCACCCCAGCTCTGAGATGTCCTTCACCCTATTGATTGCGCTATGGCCAAACAGGGCAAAAAGACGAGAATTGTATTCGACAGATGCTGCTCACTCGTGAATAACAGGTTCAGTGCATACGGTATCTCTCGCCATTATCCTGTAAGTTAATATTGAGTAGCAATAGCTGTCTAAATATCAAAATCTATTTATGGGGGATGCAGAGCCATGACCTCTCCATCTGACCTTCAGTAACTGCAGGCTGGAAAACAGGGCAAAGAGGGGGGAAAAAGGAGGAAAACCCAATATTACAGAGATGTTCGGGGTGGAGCTGGGCCGGCCTGCCTTTGTTCCGAAATCCGCAGGGGAGCGGGGACCTTCGGGACGACACTGGCCCTGCAGGCCCGCGGAGGAGCGGCTCTGGCTGACTTCATGTCCCCACCCGGAGAGTGCTGTGGCTTCGGCCGCTTATGCCCATCTGCAAAAGTTTGGGGATTTTTTCACGTTACAAGAAGAAAAAACATTTAAAAAAAATTAAAATGCCCCCGTGGCAGCCCCCCACGCACCCTGTTCTCCTCCGGGTCGGGAGGGAATGCTTCGTGGGGTCTCGGGGGAGCAGGCATCGGCATTACAAAGCGCATACGCCGGAGGGAGCCATCCCAAATCCCACTCCACTTCTGCCTTTGTGGGGCCGTCGGAGCACGTCCAGCCGGAGCTAACCGCTGTGTCCAACTGCCAGGCCGCCCTTCCCCCGCCCAGCCCGGCCGCTCACGGCACGAACATGGCGCCCGCGAGCGCGGGGAGCGCTTCTCTGAGCGACGGCATCGTTCGACGGCGGAGATGCGCTCCCTGAAGGTCACGGCGGGCGCCGCGCCCCTTGGCAGCCGCACACGGCGGGGCAGAGCCGACGGCAGCGCCCGCAGCGGGGACAGAAGGGCGGCGGCTCTCCCGGAGCCAGAAGTGCCCCGCGCCAGCCTGGCTTGCGGCTTCTCCCCCGTGTGTAGGAGGGAAACGCACCTAGCTTCCCTTTTTGTTTTAGTAGATGAAAAAAATACAAGGCCTCCGAGAGTGCCGTGCCTTGTAGGTGGAAATGAAAAGGCTCCGATCTCGCCCGTGACCCTGTGAGACTCGGGAGCGCTCGGCACCAGCCGCCCCCAGTAAAACGAGGAGAGTGATTTATTTATTTTTTAAACCCATCCTTGGCGTTTTCGTCCCGCTTGGGGAAAGTGTCCGGGGAAAAAAATCCCCCCAAACTAAAGGCAGCGCACTGGGAAACGGTCTCCTTTTAAACCTTGGGGATTGGTACGACATCATGCTCCGCGATATTGCATTCCTGAGAAAATAGAGTGGGCATTAGGAGAGGAATCTCCTCTTCCTAATGAATATTTACCCCGAGGTCATTACATCCGTAATGTTCCCCGCTCAGCTCACCTTGCTCCCCTCTTTCCCTGCCAGGGGCTGGGATTTCAAGCACAATGCCCTCGGTTTTAAAGTGCCGCGTACCATTTAATGGCGGGGTGCAGGCGAGGTTAGAATATTATTGACTTCCCGCAATATATAAGATGGATACATTTAAGACTTTTAACTTTTCTGTTGCGGTGACACGCCGTATTTTTATGAGATACCTATTATGTAGACAGAAGCATTGTGCTGGAGCTGCCTCACAGTTGCTGGATCGTTTCTATCAGATGAAAGATTTTGAATAGTTTTCTTTCAACAATGCATCCTTTTGGTCTCGATACAAAGCATGTAGGCATGGTATACACTTAAACAGCTCTGTCACGGAGCGAGATTAAATAGAGTATATATCGGATTCTGTCGGCAGCATAATGCGCGCGGGGAACAGAATGGAGCTCCCTCCGCCGCTGAAGGAGCCCATTAAGGGCTGATGTCCTGGCAGCATCTCCCAGGTTTCTCTTATCTGCGAGATTCGCTAAGCTGTTAAAAATCTTTACAACCAGGCTTTAAAACCGCCCGTTTCTTACGGAAGGACCGAGTTTGATAACGGAGTCCTTTAACAAAATCGCTGCGCTCTGCCGAGGGGGTACATCACGAGAAACCTGCGGGTCCATCTCGACGGCCGCGCATCTCCCGCGCATCTCCCGAGCGGCGCGCAGGAGGGGTACACGGCAGCGCCGCCGCTCAGCCCTGAAGCCCCGCGGCCGCCCCCGGCCGCACCTCGGCGCGGGCAGACCCCCCCGGTGGGGAGCGGGCGGCGGGGCGCTGCGCTGCGGGAGGGGGGCTGCGCGGAGCGGGCCCCAGCCCAGTGCCGGGAACGGCGGGCGGAGGGTGCAGCCCGCGGGGGCTCCGCGCCGCGCGGTTCCTCCTTCAGTGCTCACTCAAGCGACTTGAGCGGAGTGCACGTGCTGAGCCCAACTTTCCTCTCCCCCTCTCCCCAGCTTTGTGCTCTGCGCTGATTGAGTCCCCATATTAAGCTCGAGATCCTTTCTAAGCAACTGCTAAGAAGTCAAGAGCATCCTTGCCTGCTTTCTCTCCGTGGCCTTTCATGCCCTCAATTTGTTATTCTACTGACACTTTTCTTAAAGTTAGCGCCCAGCATTGAAACATTAGCGACAAAAGCCCTGGAAAATCTCTCCCTCCTCAGCGCTAAATCCCCTAATGGGTCAGTGCTCCTCGAATTTTTATTTGATTTCCAATAATCTCTCGCGCTTAAATATTAAACCTCCCTCAAACCAGCGTTTCACCTACGGGATATTTTTCAGCTTTGCTTTGGAAAGTGCGGACACTCCGCTCTCCCCCACGTGCACCCTCCGATTTATAAATGAGTGCATACAGATGTATTCGTGTGCATCGGTCTCCCCGGATCTGCGGTAACGCTCTCATTCTGGATCACAACAACGCGTCCCGGCGCTCCACGCCGCAAGCACATTTATCGAACGAAACTACACTACAGTTGTGCCTTCTTCAGCAAATCTCCATCTCTGTTTTACACAGTTGTTAAATATCTTTTCGTTTCTTTTCGCATTTTAAATACGTATCACAGTAAATGTTACTTGGAGGTCTTTTGTGTCTCCATAGCTTCTTCGGCTCGTATATTTTTATTTCTTTTAATCTTGTTATGCGAAATTATCCACGCATTTCTCATGAAATCCAGCGAGTATAACTTTTTTTTTAATAATATATTTTAAAAACTTCTAATCCTGGAGTTTTGCAGAAAATACCATTTTTTAAAGTCCATGTTCCTACCTCGTGTTTTCTGGTTGAGGCTCTTTAAGTCCTCTTCACTTCACTACTCGGATTTCGCAAAATGATTCTTCAGCTCTGATTTAAATAAGTTTTAGTGTGAGCTCCGAATGACCATTATCCCCTAACCTGAGGTCAAGTGAACGGGAATTTACATGACAAAGAATAATGCCCATTTTGTCCAATATGAAACAACTTCACCTTCGGCATCATTAAGAAGAATTCAGTACTTCTTTCAGGGGGTTGGGATTTGTTGGTTTTGTGGTTCCTTTTTTTTTTTTTTTTTTTTTTTTGGTAAACAGTTGGCTATGCATGGTGCCATTTCCCTTTTATAAATCCCAATACAAAGGCCAACTTCTCGTGCTCTCGAATTTCGGCATTATTTGTAGTGCAGAGCCTTAAGTAGAGCACATTTGCACCTGCTGGTATTTAAACTTCAGCATATCGGCTGGGGAGGACTTATCAGTGCGGCGCACTGCCTGGAGACAAATTAACACTCTCCATTAAAGTCAGCGCGGGGAGGAGGGAGAGGTGACCATTCCAGGCGCTGTCCTGGTTCATGTCCCCAGTATATCGGAGGGGATCACTCGGGATCCGTATAACGGCAGATCCATATAAACCCCAGATTTCTGCTTCTCCCCGGACGCTTGAACGCTCTGGGCACTTTCCTGCCCAGAGCAGTGCCCTGGGATGAAGGCTGCAAGCAGGCAGACAGACGGACACATAGCTGCGGCCCGGGGTTCACACCCGCGCCCCCATCAGAGCGCCTTCCCCCAAATCTGTTCTGCGCTTTCGGTGCTTCTCCCTTTGCTACGGTCACTCGCATCTGAGCTCACACACACGCGCGCACTCTCTCACACACACACACACACAAAAAAAAAAAAAAAAGAGAGGCGGCGAGGAAGTGAGCTTAATCCAAATATCAAACTTACCGTCCGCAGAGCGTCCCGCCTCGCCAAAGTTCAGCTCTGCAGCTCTCAGAGCTGCGCCCGGGGGAAGGGGCTGCTGCGGGCGGAGGGCCACACTCAGGGGCCGGGCCCACGCCTCTGCCCTCCCGGGGTCGGGGACGGGGACCCCTGCACGGCTCGGGCCGCTCGGGATCGAGCGGCCCGAGCCGTGCAGGGGTCCCCGTCCCCGGGATGCCCTCGGGAGATGCGAGGGAGGGAGCGGCGGCCGTGCGCGCTGCGGTGGGTGTCTGTGCGTGCAGTGCTTGTTGACGGCTGCGGCGGGGAAGCGGCAGCTTTTCGTGTTTACAACCGGCTCCGGCTCGGAACGGGGAGATGCAGTTCAAGCAGCGCTCCTGCGTGTCGTCTGGCTCTTAGCCGGAGCTTTGCTCAGTCATCGAGAGCAATAGAAAGTATATGGAAATCAATATATAGACAGTGTGGAGGGCAGATAATGGATTCGAGTCAGTGAGTGTTATAATCTGCATTATGGGCTTCCTATTGTTTAGACCGAGCACAAATTTCCAAAGGGTGAAGTGCTGCGTGTTCCCCCCCCCCTTCTTCTTCTTCTTTTTGGAGGGCTTTGTGTGCATAGGGGGAGGGGGCGTTAAATCCTCCTGCCACCATTATCGCCCCCCCCCCCCCCCCCCCCCCCCCCGCCGCCCGCCCCATCTGATTTTAAAGGTAGTGCTTTCACGGCGAAGCTAATGACTTTCATTTAATTGAACGTGCCCTGATGTAGCGGATTGTTCTCGTGGCCCCGCGCCTTTGTTGTTTTTTTGGGGGGGAAATAAAGCCAATCAAACCTTTTGTCACGGCCCTATTCTCCCTCAGGGTCTCCCAAACATTTGTTTGAATCGTTCACCTCGAGAACAGAAAATACTAATTGATTTTAAAATGCCAGCCCGGAGGGACGTGGAGCTGGGCTGGAAATTACAGGCGAAGAGCGAACCTCCACCTGCCCGCGGCGGATCATCCGCGCTGCTGCCCTCGCCCGGAGCCGAGGCCGGGGCCGGGCTGCTCCCCCCGGGACAGCGGAGTCGCCGCCGCGGTCCCCCCGCTGGCCCCATCCCCTGCGCGTCCCCTCGGTGGCGGCTGCCCGGGCAGGGGTGGGCTTCGCGGGGCGGGGAGGGGATCCCGGTCCGGGCGGCTCGGCCTCATTCAGGGAAGAATTTTGATGCGATTCATTAGAAGTAACGAGTTGACATAAGGTAAATCTACATCGAGGGGGCCTTTCTTTGAGTGCGCGGGGAAGCTTCATTAAGCAGCGCTAACAAGGCGTGCAAATGCTCTGATTGGGCAGCTTGCTCGGAACGCCGGGGCCTTAGCAGGATGCCCACCTAATGAGGGTCACCACAAGAGACTGATAAAATATTCACATTTTCCATCGCACCGGGAACTTTGCACTGAAGGAGAAAGTTGGGGCAACTGCGCGGCTGTATGCCCCAGGGCGATACAGCCGGGTGGGAAAGCGCTCGGCCCCGCAGCCCAGCGCTCTGTGCTCGCTGTGCTCCGGACGTGTGTTCGTAGGAACCTTGGAGCCGGCGGCACACTACCCACGCCTCCTCTCTCTTTTTTTTTTTTTTTTTCCTCCAGTCTAATTATGTTTAATGCGCTGATAAATAAATAACTTGTCTGCGAGGCTCCACGCTTTTCCTCTTTTTTTTTTTCTTTTCTTTTTTTTTTTTTTCCCGTGGCAGAATTATTAGGACCAACCCGACGGCTGTAATGATGCGTCAATCACTGCCGCGTTGCCGCTCGCTGTGAACATGTCACCCTCGGTACACAGCACCGCTCCGCTCCTCGGCGCCGCGCTTAAGGCTGTCCCCTCCTCCCCCCGCGATGCATTTCTCCAAGTTTTCATTGCTAGGTTACGATTTCTAATTAGAGCTAAGTATTTCACTTAATATTTAATTTAGACGCCCAGCACGAGTATCATACCTAGATCAGTCAATCAAGTGTCCCTTGCTGATAGCGCGGCACCGCGAGGAGTTGGGCTGCGCTGGGAGCGGTGCTGCGCTGCGCGCAGGTAACGGGCGGTGCTGGGGGCGGCGGAGAGCAGTGTGCGGGTCCCAGCCCCACTCCGTGCCGCGAGCCGCGCTCCTTTCCCCCTCCTTGAAAAATAAATCAAAATGGGTACCTCGTGCTTTCCTCCCGCAGCCGCTGTGTTCCCGCAGGACGAAATGTGTGTGTGTGTGAAGCGGTGGGGGGGGGGGGTGGAGAGGGGAGGGGGGTGCACTAAAGTTTAACTTGGGAGCTGCAGCACTGCTTGGGAGCAGTCATAAAATCCCCCCCTCGGCTTCTTAAGCCAATCCAAACCGTTAAAAAAAAAAAAAAAAGTCCCTTGCCCACATGTCGCTGAGCACAACCGGTTCAGCACACATTGCATCAACAGGATTGAGTTACGGGAGCCGAATGGGCCACATCTTACACACCCATCAAATGCGCATTCATTTATCATGGGAAATCAGGACTGAAGGGTGAGAGGAAGGAATAAAGGGAGAAAGAGAGGGAAGGAAGCAAGAGGACACACACGTTTGTAAAGACGGCAGCTATTCTGAATTGTCAAATTGTCAGCCCTTACCAATGAAGAATGACAGAAAAATCAAATAAATCCTCATGAAAATAATAATCATAAAACCGGGCCAGGCGAGCGCCATGGCTCCTCCACCCCCTGCCCCGCACTCCTCCTCTCCCCCCTTCCCCTCGCCGCAGAGCCACTCTCTCCGCCCGCCGCTGCCTCGGACCCACGGACCCCCACTCCTTCCCGACACGGAGCGAGCGGCCCCTGCAAGCGGCGGCGGAGTCCCTCCCTAGCCGGGATGTAGTGGCACCGACGAGGCGGCAGAAAATCGCAGCCTCCCGGGAGCTGCCATCAAAACAAGCGGTGAAATAAAAGAGCTTCCCTCTCTGCTTCCCTTCCTCTCCCCGGAAAAGTCCTTCAGGTCGGCGGCCCGGCACACACTCACAACTTCGCAGGGCTCCCTTCGACAGACAGCACAGTCTCGTCCCGGCTTATTGAGGGGGAGGTGGGTTTTTGTTTTTCGGTGTTTTTTTCTCTTTTTTTTTTAGGGGGGGGGGGAGGAAGAGGGGGTGGGGAGGCCGGGAGGTGTCCCTGCCCTGCAGAGCCGCATGTCATTCTGGCAGCTAAAACAATTAATCATGTGGGATCAGGGCTGACTGCAGACGACGGCCGGCAGCGGCGAGGGGGCACCCCGCCTGCCACCCTCGCACCCCGAGCCCCCGTAGAGCGGGGAGGGGAAGGGCAGGGACCCGAGTCTGCACCCCCAGGACGGTCCCCCGCGGGACCTCCGTCCGCCCGTAGGAAACTTACAGGATCCGGAAAGGATTTTCCCAGCCGAGTGGGCAGCCTCTGCCGAGCCCCGTCCTCCGCCGCGCTCCCGCCGCCCTCGGCCGCGCCCGCTATGCGCGCAGCTCCACGCGGCCCCGCACTCCGCTCCGCGCCGCTGCGAGCCGCTGCGCGCTGGGGGCGGCGGAGGTCGGGGGCTGAGCCCGCCCGGCGGCTGCGGCGCGGCGCCCTCCGAGCCCGGGCTCGGCATCAGGCGATCCCATTGACAGTTTGCAGCCAGCAGCTGCAGTCATTAAAAGCCATTTACACCCTGGCCTCCTCACACAAAGATAGAGCGCCAACAATTATCTGCTTGCACATTTCAGGACATGAGAGTGTGTCCCTAACAGGCTTAGGGGAGCGCTGAAGCAGCGGCCGGGAGGGGAAAGCACTGGGGCCGCTGCCCGGGCTCTGTCCGCCGCTCTGTGGAGACGCTGGGACCAGTGCAAACCTCTATGGATGTAGCTGCTGGAGCTCCGGGCTGGATGGGCTCCAGTGCTCCGCAGGCATTGGGAGAGCGGAGCTCCAGCGGGAGCTCCGTGTTGACCGACGGGTTTTGGGGTGGTTGGCTTAAACACACGGGGACGAGGCCGGACACACAAGAGTTTGCATGCGTTGAGATTCCATACAGAGCAGTGCTGTGGGGGAAATACTTTCAGCAGAAATACGGCTATTGTATGGCTTATGTGTCTGGGGAGAGAAGGAAAGAAAGAGAGAGAAAGAGAAAAAAATAAAGAAATAAAGAAGGAAAGAAAAACGAGAGAAAAAGAGAAAAGAAGGAAAAGGAAAGAAGGAAGGAAGGAAGGGAGGAAGGGAGGAAGGGAGGAAGGGAGGAAGGGAGGAAGGGAGGAAGGGAGGAAGGAAGGAAGGAAGGAAGGAAGGA
>NC_034411.1:25764511-25770482 GCF_002078875.1 Numida meleagris
AGGAAGGAAGGAAGGAAGGAAGGAAGGAAGGAAGGAAGAATAAAGAAAAGGAGAAAAAGAAGGAGGGAAGGAAAGAAAGAATGAAAGAAAGAAAGAAGGAAATACAGAAGGAAAAGAAGGAGGAAATACACAGAAGCTCTGCAAAGTTCTTCAGGAGCCCTACAGGAGGGATGCAGCCTACAGCAGAGGAGCGGTGTGTGATGTTTCGGGAGATTAAAAAAAAATGCAGTCCCGTTTGGATTTGAGTGTAGAAATACACTTTAAGGTAGTTTAATTCGCAGCTTGTGGAAAAATGGAATCAAATATTAAGAAACTCCCGCAGGAATTCACCCCACCCTCCTCCCCGTAATCCTTTACATAAAAGGAAAGGATTACAAAGAAAAAGATTTTGTGTGTGTGTGTATTAAAATCTTTGGCTAAACATATTGTTGTCCAATTAATACCTCCGAGTTGGGTTGTGCTGGGGCTGAGCTGTCTCCTTCCCTCCTTAGCGGTGTAACTGGAAACATGAGCCGGGAGGGAGGGAGGAGGGAGCCCGAACTTTTCCCCAAGTCTGTTAGCAGAAGTGTTTGAGCAGATCGCTAAAATGAAGCAGGCGAGCCATTTCCACGAGGACCGCGAAGCCGTGTAGCACAGCGATGACAGTTTAGTGGAAATCAGATGAATGTGTAATACAGCGAGCTCCTTCCAGTCCAGCAGCTCTCCCAACTGCACCTATTCATCTGCCACTTGGAATTATTTCCCGAGGAGCGCGCCTTGAAAGGCTCGCAACCAGTTCGGAGCCCCGCTAAAGAGCTTCTACCACCCATAGCAGTATGACGATTATCCCTCGGATAGGGCAAGTCACGCTATGTTTTCACATTTTAATTGTAATATCTCTCGTCCCCCCCCTCCTCCCCTCCATTGATGTCTGAAAGTAGTTTGGGCTCCGAGCCTCACCCCTCGATCTCCATCGGAATGCAGAAAAGATCTTTAAAAAAGTTTTGAATTCCTCAATGATTTTTCTTCTAGAAAGGCGGCTTAGGATAATTATTTCAGCTTTATTGAGGGCAGATTAGTTGAAGTCTGGATGCTGCGTTTCAATACTCGTTGTACATGCCTTTACAATGTCGGTATTGTTTGCTACTGTGTGTGAACCTATTCAAAATATACACTTTTTAACACCAAGCAAAGTCCTGTCTAAATATACACAGTAAGTCTGGAAAGATGTCCATGACCCGTACAAATCTCTGTAAATCACACTTCCATAGCTACAGAAACCAAACAAAAGAGTTACCAGCTCAAGATGCTGATTAAATCTTCTTAAAAGCAACATACCTAATAATAAATATAGTTGCGCGGCAGCGGGGGCAGGCGGCCCGGCTCGCTCTTACCGAGGGATGGACCCGAACCGCCACACGGAATTTCTCTGCTTCCAATTAAAAAAAAAAGAGAGAGAGAGAGAGGGAGAGAGACAGAGAGAGGGAGAGAGAGAGGATAAATAGAGGTTGCGAGGCGCTTTCTCTCGCCTCCTCCCCGCACGCTGAATCCCGGGAAGTTCGTGGCAGGAATTGCGGGGAAAAGGAGAGGCGCGGTGTAAAGCCCCACCGGGGCGGGGGTGAGGACCTGCCGCAGGGTCGGGCTGCGGAGGAAGGAAGGGGCGAGCGGAGGCGGTGGGTGGAGGAGGAGAAGGGAAAGAAAACAAAGTGGAGAGAGAGGGTAGAGAAAGGAGAGGGAAAGGGAAGGCGAGGGAGCGAGGGGAGGGCGAGGGAAGCGGCCTCGGGACGGGGGGCGGAGGGGAGCGGCGGAACGGGGATTGGGAACGGGGAGCGGAGCCGAACTCCGCCGTGCGTCCCTGTGCGGAGGGGGCGCGGAGGGGAGAGGAGAGGCTGCGGGGGAAGCGGGGCTGAGCCCGGGCTGCGCTGTGCGCGCCGCTTCGGGGAGGGTCAGCGGCATGAGGATGGGTCTAATGATCTCATCTTTCTTTTCTTCCCCGGCACTATTAGTGCTCAGATAGGCAGAATGAAGTGAAACTACGTGCAAATCATGTGTAAATTGTCTCAGTTAGGAGCCCTTTATCCGAACGCGTATCCCAGCCTGGCCCATTTACTTTCCCCCCGTATCTCCTTTAGCTTTAACGAGGCTCGTTAAGATCACAATAATATTCCACCCTCTAATTGCTCATCCCATTCAACAAATATGTGCACACCGCTTTTCGCATTATTTGATCCCTTATTTAGGAGGGGTGTGGAGAGGGAGGGGGGGGGAGCCGGGGAGAAGGGGAAGTGCTGAGATGAGGAGTTGCGAAGATTAAAAAAAAAAAAAGAAACCCCACCACGCTTTTCCAGCAACCGCCCCGCTTCCCTCCCCCCCGCGCGTTCGGGCGAAGTGGTAAAAACCTCTCTTACGTACTCCGTAATGATTGGCAGGGCTGACAGTGATTGGCAGCGGCTGCCATGGCAACGCCACAACGACACGCAGAAGACCAATAGAAAAGCGAAACAAAATGTTTCGGCGCTGCACTCACTGTGGATTTAGGGGAGATATTATGAGGCTGTTGTCATTAGGGCGACCGCTGTTGAATCACTGAATCCCGACTCGGCGGCGGCGCGGGGCCGGGCGCGTGTGAGCGCGTGAGTGTGTGCGTGAGTGTGTGCGCGTGTGTGTGCGTGCGTGTGCCCCGCGCCTCTATGTGGCTGCGTGTGCGTGTGCGGGTGTGGATGCGTGCGCGGTGCGGGTGCCCTTTCCTCCCTTCTTCCTCCCTTTCTTTCTTTTCTCCGTGATCGCTCTCCCCCTCTCCCCGGTCATCCCATGGTGTTCAGGTCCCCGCTAGAGCTCTATCCCACCCATTTCTTCCTGCCCAACTTCGCCGCCGACCCGCACCACCGCTCCCTCCTTCTCGCCAGCGGCGGCAGCGGCAGCGGCTCGGGCTGCAGCCCCGGGGCCGGCGGCGGCGGCGGCGGCAGCTCCCGGGCGCCCCACGAAGAGTTGTCAATGTTTCAGCTGCCCACGCTCAACTTCTCCCCGGAGCAAGTAGCCAGCGTCTGCGAGACGCTGGAGGAGACCGGAGACATAGAGAGGCTGGGGAGGTTCCTCTGGTCGCTGCCGGTGGCGCCGGGGGCATGCGAGGCCATCAACAAGCACGAGTCCATCCTGCGCGCCCGGGCGGTGGTGGCCTTCCACACGGGCAACTTCCGCGACCTCTACCACATCCTGGAGAACCACAAATTCACCAAGGAGTCGCACGGCAAGCTGCAGGCCATGTGGCTCGAAGCGCACTACCAGGAGGCCGAGAAGCTGCGGGGCCGCCCGCTGGGGCCGGTTGATAAATACAGGGTAAGGAAGAAGTTTCCGCTGCCCAGGACCATTTGGGATGGCGAACAGAAGACGCACTGCTTCAAGGAGAGGACTCGCAGCCTCCTGAGGGAGTGGTACCTGCAGGACCCTTACCCCAATCCGAGCAAGAAAAGGGAACTGGCTCAGGCCACGGGGCTCACCCCCACGCAAGTAGGCAACTGGTTCAAAAACCGAAGGCAAAGAGACAGAGCGGCGGCGGCTAAAAACAGGTCAGTGGGGCTCGGGCCCGCTCGGGCAGCGCCGCGCCTCCTCCTCCTCCTCCTCCTTCTCCTCCTCCTCCCCTTCCTCCGGGCACCCCGCGCCTCTCTGCCCCGGCGGCCGCGGGGATGCGCGGCGCAAAGTTGCGCGCCGCGCCCCGAGCCGCGCTCCGGGCTCCCGCGGGCTCCTGGGGCGCGGGGGCTCCCCGCGGGCGTGGGCCGCTCCGCGCGGAGAGGCGGGGGCAGCTCCGGCTCAGTGGCCGCAGCGGAGCGACGGGAGACGCAGGGGCTCGAATGGGTTTGGGCTTCCCTCCGCTGTACGGCTGCGGCGCGGCCCCGGCGCGGAAGGGCTGAGAGCGGCGAGGTTCTGGCGGGCCGTTCCGCAGCAGCGCTCTGTCGCGGTCCTCGGCGCGCCCCGCGGGAACCGCACACACTCGCAGCCCGAATGCGTTTGCCTCCGGAAGAAACGGGGAGAAAAGCCTTTGGGAGACGGGGAAAGGTCTCTCTTCCCACCTCCTTTTCCCAGCTCCCAACACATGGCGAGCCGGCTCTCCGGCCGCGCGTTCGCTGTGCATTGCGCTGGCATTTTGTTCGCGCGTCTGTCGGTGTCTTTTTATGATTATTTCTGCTTTGCCACGGTAAACGGGAGGCTCCCTGCTATTTATTTCTCGTCACCCTCCGGTAAAGTTATTTTGCAAATGAAAACGGCCCCTTAAGCCCGCTTGCCACGCCGCTTTTATTTTAATTGAAGTTTGCTTGCCGCTGGAAGCGCGTAAACAAAACTTCTTGTTCTTTTAAATGCTGTCTCTGAAATTCCTCCTCATTATAGCAGCGGTGCTATTGATTCAGGATTCTGTAGGAGAAGTGCAACCCCAAAGTGCCTCGCCAGTTAATTTCCATTAAATGGGAAACAGATCAGCTCAGGGCTGTAAATAAACAGGAGTTGCCCACGGATGCTTTTGTTGACTCAACGCTGTTGACAGCAGATGAATGCACCAGGAATTGTAAATGGGGGAAAAATCAAAGACGCTGAGATTAGACAAAGTAAAATAATGAGAAGAGACGAATAAGGCTGCGCGGTGCTGATGTGTGAGGGCAGCTCCATGGGCAATACCACGCGGGGAGCGGAGGGGCGAAGGGTGCGCACTGATCCCGCCGGGCAGCGCCGGGGCCGGGGCCGGGGCTGCAGCCGGCGGCTCCGTGCGGGACGCGGAGCCCTTCTCCTATCCTCGAACGCGGCTTTCTTTGGCTTCGGGAAGAGCGAGCGGGCACGGAGCAATATCCGCAACACGATAGTGAATGTGAAGATTATTTATTACCTCTTAAAAAGAAAGAAAGAAAGAAAGACAGAAAGAAAGACGTTCGAAAGCAATGACCCCTAAGTGTTGACGCTGAAAGCTCCGGTATTTTAAAACTGAATTTGGCTTTCAGATGGGAAAGGGGCTTCAATTCCGAGCGGAGAGAGGAGCCGCGCTCCGCTCTCGCGCTGCTTTATTGCACTCACAGCTCTGTACCCCTGGGACGGGACCGTCCCCGGTCGTTCCCGTCCTCTGCCCGGCTCGGTGCCCGAAACCCGCCCAGCGCGGCTGCCAGGCCCGCACCGAGCCCCCGCTGAGGACGGGTTCGTGCCCTCCCGCAGCGGCTCCCGCTCTCTGTCCCCTTCCCCACGGGGCCGAAGGAGCAGCGCGCAGGCCGTACGGGGCCGCTGCGCGTCCCTCCCCTGTAGGACCACGGCCCTTCGATCCGTGGTGCGCTGGTTGCGGGGCCGGGTCGGGCTCCGGGGGCCGGGAGCTGCCCGATCGGGCCGGGCCGAGCCCCGGGAGCGCGGCCGGGTCCGGCGGCGCCGCCCCCCCCCGGCGCGGGCGGTGTCTGAGAGGGCCGCGGTGTTGTTTTGTCTCCCGGCGCGCTGCAGGCTCCAGCACCAGGCGATAGGACAGAGCGGCATGCGGTCGCTGGCAGAGCCCGGCTGCCCGACGCACAGCTCGGCCGAGTCCCCGTCCACGGCGGCCAGCCCGACCACCAGCGTCTCCAGTTTGACAGAAAGAGCCGAGACGGGCACCTCCATCCTCTCGGTAACCTCCAGCGACTCGGAATGTGATGTATGATATCGGAAAACAAACAAACAAACAAATCACAACAACAAAAAAAAAAAAAAGAAAAAAAGAAAAAAAAAAAAAAAGAAACCCAACGACAACAAAAATCCAAACCCATCCAAGCGAGCATCCTCTCCCCGACCAGAGCAGAACAATCCGAGGCAACCTAGGAGCAGGACACACACACGCACGCACGCACACAGCGCGGAGGGAAGCCAAGGCCCGGCCCGACCCAGGAGCAGAGCACGCAGACAGGGAGCAGAGGAGCCACCACGCCACCGCCTGCCACCGCCACCACCAAGAGATGGAGCTCAAACTTCAGCAGTCACAAACGCTGGTGCTGCA